>NW_027362764.1:690714724-690759724 GCF_046119375.1 Phyllobates terribilis
GGCAGGAGAGTCTGACGCATGGTGGCGGAAAAGCTGCAGGTGCAAATAGGGAATGTGGTCTCGTGCGAGCAACTTGTGCATGCTCGCTGTGTGTGAGTGTGCGCTTCCTAGGTACGGCGCGCTGCAGACAGTCAAAAGGGTTGCTCCCTTTCATTAAAAGTTAATCCCCGGCTGCAGGCTATTAGAAAGCAACTAACCACGCTCTACTCACCCTACCCAGGTCTACCGGTGAGTCTCGCCGCTGCTCCCGGCCTGTGGCATTGGCCGCGACGCTGACGTTCCGTCAACAGCGCGGCAGCCGATCAGTGAGCTCAGGGGCTGTGAGCGGGGCGTTCTGTCTACAAGACCTTTTTAAGGAGCCAGCAAAAAAGTGAAGAGAAAGGAAAGCACAAAAGCACCTTGTCTTACTAAGCACTGGAAAGGGCAGCCGGCAACCGGACGTCAAAGTGGAAAAGCAGCAAGTGAGAGGCCTGTTTCTCCCTACGGCCACACCACCCTGAACACGCCCTATCTCGTCTGATCTTGGAAGCTAAGCAGGGTTGGGCCTGGTTAGTACTTGGATGGGAGACCGCCTGGGAATACCAGGTGCTGTAGGCTTTTGCTTTTTCTTACTTCCACCAGCAGGGGTCACTCTCCTCTATGCCTTTTTTCCATTCCTTTTTTCACAAGCGCACACATGCTCCTTTCTTCTTTTCATTTGCTTTCTCTCTTGCGCTATTTAATCCTTGCAAAATACCAGCATCCTTCTCATCACCGTGGGCCTCCAGCATTGTTGCTTATTTACTTTTAATACTAGGCTTCTTTTCACCAGGACCAGCGACTCCCGCATGACTGGAGGCAACCACCGCTGACCTGGAGGCAACCACCGGTAACCTGGAGGCCAGTTTACAGCACAACCCAAGCAAAACACCTTTGCAGGCCACACGACCCCCCCGAAGAGCAGCTCAAATTCACTCGCAACCATCTCACCCTCTTCCTTCATTCACTCCTAGGCGTTTCGCTCCACCCCAAGTTGCGGGTCCAGCTTGCTCTTTCTGTCACATCCCCGCGATGAACGGTTTAGCCTGCAGGAGACCCTGCGCCGAGCCATTTTTAAACACATCTGATGCGGCAGGTGTTTCATTGCTCAACAAACAACACCTATAGGGACGGCACAGCCTATGCATCGGTCCTTCGGAGACCGCCCCAGAACGGCCAGAGTTCTCGTCCCCACGCGAGCCTCAGGAAGGCTGGCCGGGCGATGGGCCAAGCAGCGTCTACTGGCCATACCACCTTGGATACGTCCGATCTCGGAAGCAAAGCAGAGATGGGTTCGGAAATACTTGGTTGGGACACCTCCTGAGAACACCAGGTATTGTAGACAATTTTGATGACGTTTTGCCATCTTGCCCAGCTCGGCTAGCATTGAGTGGCGCCTTGCTGGACACCGACCTTACGTAAAGTAGAGGCTGGAAGTCCCAAGCCTCCCAAGCCCCCCAAGACCTCTAAGATAAGGACGCAACCCCGCCGCCTCTACCAGGCCTCACACCGAGCTCCTTGCCACGGCTAGGAGTGCTTATTGACCCCGCAGCCGGCGGTATGCAAATGATGGCGTTAAAAGCATCTCGCGCTGTGAAGGGGCCAGGCTTTCAGCAGCTGCCCAGGGGATGGTTTTAGAGGGCGACCGCCTAACGAGGGCCAGCAGAAGTAACGTCTTCTTCTTCAAAGAAGCTTGTGTAACTAACCCAATCAGACAGCTGCCCAGGAGCTAACCTCAGTGCTAGGAAGGAGCGGGAGGGAATTGAGGGGGTGGTTCCTGCTAAGGCCCTGAAATAATAATAAGACAGGCAGGAGAGTCTGACGCATGGTGGCGGAAAAGCTGCAGGTGCAAATAGGGAATGTGGTCTCGTGCGAGCAACTTGTGCATGCTCGCTGTGTGTGAGTGTGCGCTTCCTAGGTACGGCGCGCTGCAGACAGTCAAAAGGGTTGCTCCCTTTCATTAAAAGTTAATCTAGAAAGCAACTAACCGCGCTCTACTCACCCTACCCAGGTCTACCGGTGAGTCTCGCCGCTGCTCCCGGCCTGTGGCATTGGCCTCGACGCTTACGTTCCGTCGACAGCGCGGCAGCCGATCAGTGAGCTCAGCGGCTCTGAGCGGGGCGTTCTGTCTACAAGACCTTTTTAAGGAGCCAGCAAAAAAGTGAAGAGAAAGGAAAGCACAAAAGCACCTTGTCTTACTAAGCACTGGAAAGGGCAGCCGGCAACCGAACGTCAAAGTAGAAAAGCAGCAAGTGAGAGGCCTGTCTGCCTATGGTCACACCACCCTAAACATGCCCAATCTTGTCTGATCTTGGAAGCTAAGCAGGGTCAGGCCTGGTTAGTACTTGGATGGGAGACCGCCTGGGAATACCAGGTGCTGTAGGCTTTTTCTTTTTCTTACTTCCACAAGCAGGGGTCACTCTCCTCTATGCCTTTTTTCCATTCCTTTTTTCACAAGCGCACACATGCTCCTTTCTTCTTTTCATTTGCTTTCTCTCTTGCGCTATTTAATCCTTGCAAAATACCAGCATCCTTCTCATCACCGTGGGCCTCCAGCATTGTTGCTTATTTACTTTTAATACTAGGCTTCTTTTCACCAGGACCAGCGACTCCCGCATGACTGGAGGCAACCACCGCTGACCTGGAGACAACCACCGGTAACCTGGAGGCCAGTTTACAGCACAACCCAAGCAAAACACCTTTGCAGGCCACACGACTCCCCCGAAGAGCAGCTCAAATTCACTCGCAACCATCTCACCCTCTTCCTTCATTCACTCCTGGGCGTTTCGCTCCACCCCAAGTTGCGGGTCCAGCTTGCTCTTTCTGTCACATCCCCGCGATGAACGGTTTAGCCTGCAGGAGACCCTGCGCCGAGACATTTTTAAACACATCTGATGCGGCAGGGGTTTTTATTGCTCAACAAACAACACCTATAGGGACGGCACAGCCTATGCATCGGTCCTTCGGAGACCGCCCCAGAACGGCCAGAGTTCTCGTCCCCACGCGAGCCTGAGGAAGGCTGGCCGGGCGATGGGCCAAGCAGCGTCTACTGGCCATACCACCTTGGATACGTCCGATCTCGGAAGCAAAGCAGAGATGGGTTCGGAAATACTTGGTTGGGACACCTCCTGAGAACACCAGGTATTGTAGACAATTTTGATGACGTTTTGCCATCTTGCCCAGCTCGGCTAGCATGGAGTGGCGCCTTGCTGGACACCGACCTTACGTAAAGTAGAGGCTGGAAGTACCAAGCCTCCCAAGCCCCCCAAGACCTCTAAGATAAGGACGCAACCCCGCCGCCTCTACCAGGCCTCACACCGAGCTCCTTGCCACGGCTAGGATTGCTTATTGACCCCGCAGCCGGCCGTATGCAAATGATGGCGTTAAAAGCATCTCGCGCTGTGAAGGGGCCACGCTTTCAGCAGCTGCCCAGGGGATGGTTTTAGAGGGCGACCGCCTAACGAGGGCCAGCAGAAGTAACGTCTTCTTCTTCAAAGAAGCTTGTGTAACTAACCCAATCAGACAGCTGCCCAGGAGCTAACCTCAGTGCTAGGAAGGAGCGGGAGGGAATTGAGGGGGTGGTTCCTGCTAAGGCCCTGAAATAATAATAAGAGAGGCAGGAGAGTCTGACGCATGGTGGCGGAAAAGCTGCAGGTGCAAATAGGGAATGTGGTCTCGTGCGAGCAACTTGTGCATGCTCGCTGTGTGTGAGTGTGCGCTTCCTAGTTACGGCGCGCTGCAGACAGTCAAAAGGGTTGCTCCCTTTCATTAAAAGTTAATCCCCGGCTGCAGGCTATTAGAAAGCAACTAAAAGCGCTCTACTCACCCTACCCAGGTCTACCGGTGAGTCTCGCCGCTGCTCCCGGCCTGTGGCATTGGCCGCGACGCTGACGTTCCGTCGACAGCGCGGCAGCCGATCAGTGAGCTCAGCGGCTGTGAGCGGGGCGTTCTGTCTACAAGACCTTTTTAAGGAGCCAGCAAAAAAGTGAAGAGAAAGGAAAGCACAAAAGCACCTTGTCTTACTAAGCACTGGAAAGGGCAGCCGGCAACCGGACGTCAAAGTGGAAAAGCAGCAAGTGAGAGGCCTGTCTCTGCCTACGGCCACATCACCCTGAACACGCCCGATCTTGTCTGATCTCGGAAGCCAAGCAGGGTCAGGCCTGGTTAGTACTTGGATGGGAGACCGCCTGGGAATACCAGGTGCTGTAGGCTTTTGCTTTTTCTTACTTCCACAAGCAGGGGTCACTCTCCTCTATGCCTTTTTTCCATTCCTTTTTTCACAAGCGCACACATGCTCCTTTCTTCTTTTCATTTGCTTTCTCTCTTGCGCTATTTAATCCTTGCAAAATACCAGCATCCTTCTCATCACCGTGGGCCTCCAGCATTGTTGCTTATTTACTTTTAATACTAGGCTTCTTTTCACCAGGACCAGCGACTCCCGCATGACTGGAGGCAACCACCGCTGACCTGGAGGCAACCACCGGTAACCTGGAGGCCAGTTTACAGCACAACCCAAGCAAAACACCTTTGCAGGCCACACGACCCCCCCGAAGAGCAGCTCAAATTCACTCGCAACCATCTCACCCTCTTCCTTCATTCACTCCTGGGCGTTTCGCTCCACCCCAAGTTGCGGGTCCAGCTTGCTCTTTCTGTCACATCCCCGCGATGAACGGTTTAGCCTGCAGGAGACCCTGCGCCGAGCCATTTTTAAACACATCTGATGCGGCAGGTGTTTCATTGCTCAACAAACAACACCTATAGGGACGGCACAGCCTATGCATCGGTCCTTCGGAGACCGCCCCAGAACGGCCAGAGTTCTCGTCCCCACGCGAGCCTGAGGAAGGCTGGCCGGGCGATGGGCCAAGCAGCATCTACTGGCCATACCACCTTGGATACGTCCGATCTCGGAAGCAAAGCAGAGATGGGTTTGGAAATACTTGGTTGGGACACCTCCTGAGAACACCAGGTATTGTAGACAATTTTGATGACGTTTTGCCATCTTGCCCAGCTCGGCTAGCATGGAGTGGCGCCTTGCTGGACACCGACCTTACGTAAAGTAGAGGCTGGAAGTCCCAAGCCTCCCAAGCCCCCCAAGACCTCTAAGATAAGGACGCAACCCCGCCGCCTCTACCAGGCCTCACACCGAGCTCCTTGCCACGGCTAGGAGTGCTTATTGACCCCGCAGCCGGCCGTATGCAAATGATGGCGTTAAAAGCATCTCGCGCTGTGAAGGGGCCAGGCTTTCAGCAGCTGCCCAGGGGATGGTTTTAGAGGGCGACCGCCTAACGAGGGCCAGCAGAAGTAACGTCTTCTTCTTCAAAGAAGCTTGTGTAACTAACCCAATCAGACAGCTGCCCAGGAGCTAACCTCAGTGCTAGGAAGGAGCGGGAGGGAATTGAGGGGGTGGTTCCTGCTAAGGCCCTGAAATAATAATAAGACAGGCTGGAGAGTCTGACGCATGGTGGCGGAAAAGCTGCAGGTGCAAATAGGGAATGTGGTCTCGTGCGAGCAACTTGTGCATGCTCGCTGTGTGTGAGTGTGCGCTTCCTAGGTACGGCGCGCTGCAGACAGTCAAAAGGGTTGCTCCCTTTCATTAAAAGTTAATCCCCGGCTGCAGGCTATCAGAAAGCAACTAACCGCGCTCTACTCACCCTACCCAGGTCTACCGGTGAGTCTCGCCGCTGCTCCCGGCCTGTGGCATTGGCCGCGACGCTGACGTTCCGTCGACAGCGCGGCAGCCGATCAGTGAGCTCAGCGGCTGTGAGCGGGGCGTTCTGTCTACAAGACCTTTTTAAGGAGCCAGCAAAAAAGTGAAGAGAATGGAAAGCACAAAAGCACCTTGTCTTACTAAGCACTGGAAAGGGCAGCCGGCAACCGGACGTCAAAGTAGAAAAGCAGCAAGTGAGAGGCCTGTCTCTGCCTACGGCCACACCACCCTGAACACGCCTGATCTCGTTTGATCTCGGAAGCTAAGCAGGGTCGGGCCTGGTTAGTAGTTGGATCTGAGACCGCCTGGGAATACCAGGTGCTGTAGGCTTTTGCTTTTTCTTACTTCCACAAGCAGGGGTCACTCTCCTCTATGCCTTTTTTCCATTCCTTTTTTCACAAGCGCACACATGCTCCTTTCTTCTTTTCATTTGCTTTCTCTCTTGCGCTATTTAATCCTTGCAAATTACCAGCATCCTTCTCATCACCGTGGGCCTCCAGCATTGTTGCTTATTTACTTTTAATACTAGGCTTCTTTTCACCAGGACCAGCGACTCCCGCATGACTGGAGGCAACCACCGCTGACCTGGAGGCAACCACCGGTAACCTGGAGGCCAGTTTACAGCACAACCCAAGCAAAACACCTTTGCAGGCCACACGACTCCCCCGAAGAGCAGCTCAAATTCACTCGCAACCATCTCACCCTCTTCCTTCATTCACTCCTGGGCGTTTCGCTCCACCCCAAGTTGCGGGTCCAGCTTGCTCTTTCTGTCACATCCCCGCGATGAACGGTTTAGCCTGCAGGAGACCCTGCGCCAAGCCATTTTTAAACACATCTGATGTGGCAGGTGTTTCATTGCTCAACAAACAACACCTATAGGGACGGCACAGCCTATGCATCGGTCCTTCGGAGACCGCCCCAGAACGGCCAGAGTTCTCGTCCCCACGCGAGCCTGAGGAAGGCTGGCCGGGCGATGGGCCAAGCAGCGTCTACTGGCCATACCACCTTGGATACGTCCGATCTCGGAAGCAAAGCAGAGATGGGTTCGGAAATACTTGGTTGGGACACCTCCTGAGAACACCAGGTATTGTAGACAATTTTGATGACGTTTTGCCATCTTGCCCAGCTCGGCTAGCATGGAGTGGCGCCTTGCTGGACACCGACCTTACGTAAAGTAGAGGCTGGAAGTACCAAGCCTCCCAAGCCCCCCAAGACCTGTAAGATAAGGACGCAACCCCGCCGCCTCTACCAGACCTCACACCGAGCTCCTTGCCACGGCTAGGAGTGCTTATTGACCCCGCAGCCGGCCGTATGCAAATGATGGCGTTAAAAGCATCTCGCGCTGTGAAGGGGCCAGGCTTTCAGCAGCTGCCCAGGGGATGGTTTTAGAGGGCGACCGCCTAACGAGGGCCAGCAGAAGTAACGTCTTCTTCTTCAAAGAAGCTTGTGTAACTAACCCAATCAGACAGCTGCCCAGGAGCTAACCTCAGTGCTAGGAAGGAGCGGGAGGGAATTGAGGGGGTGGTTCCTGCTAAGGCCCTGAAATAATAATAAGAGAGGCAGGAGAGTCTGACGCATGGTGGCGGAAAAGCTGCAGGTGCAAATAGGGAATGTGGTCTCGTGCGAGCAACTTGTGCATGCTCGCTGTGTGTGAGTGTGCGCTTCCTAGGTACGGCGCGCTGCAGACAGTCAAAAGGGTTGCTCCCTTTCATTAAAAGTTAATCCCCGGCTGCAGGCTATTAGAAAGCAACTAACCGCGCTCTACTCACCCTACCCAGGTCTACCGGTGAGTCTCGCCGCTGCTCCCGGCCTGTGGCATTGGCCGCGACGCTGACGTTCCGTCGACAGCGCGGCAGCCGATCAGTGAGCTCAGCGGCTGTGAGCGGGGCGTTCTGTCTACAAGACCTTTTTAAGGAGCCAGCAAAAAAGTGAAGAGAAAGGAAAGCACAAAAGCACCTTGTCTTACTAAGCACTGGAAAGGGCAGCCGGCAACCGGACGTCAAAGTGGAAAAGCAGCAAGTGAGAGTCCTGTCTCTGCCTACGGCCACACCACCCTGAACACGCCCGATCTTGTCTGATCTCGGAAGCCAAGCAGGGTCAGGCCTGGTTAGTACTTGGATGGGAGACCGCCTGGGAATACCAGGTGCTGTAGGCTTTTGCTTTTTCTTACTTCCACAAGCAGGGGTCACTCTCCTCTATGCCTTTTTTCCATTCCTTTTTTCACAAGCGCACACATGCTCCTTTCTTCTTTTCATTTGCTTTCTCTCTTGCGCTATTTAATCCTTGCAAAATACCAGCATCCTTCTCATCACCGTGGGCCTCCAACATTGTTGCTTATTTACTTTTAATACTAGGATTCTTTTCACCAGGACCAGCGACTCCCGCATGACTGGAGGCAACCACCGCTGACCTGGAGGCAACCACCGGTAACCTGGAGGCCAGTTTACAGCACAACCCAAGCAAAACACCTTTGCAGGCCACACGACCCCCCTGAAGAGCAGCTCAAATTCACTCGCAACCATCTCACCCTCTTCCTTCATTCACTCCTGGGCGTTTCACTCCACCCCAAGTTGCGGGTCCAGCTTGCTCTTTCTGTCACATCCCCGCGATGAACGGTTTAGCCTGCAGGAGACCCTGCGCCGAGCCATTTTTAAACACATCTGATGCGGCAGGTGTTTCATTGCTCAACAAACAACACCTATAGGGACAGCACAGCCTATGCATCGGTCCTTCGGAGACCGCCCCAGAACGGCCAGAGTTCTCGTTCCCACGCGAGCCTGAGGAAGGCTGGCCGGGCGATGGGCCAAGCAGCGTCTACTGGCCATACCACCTTGGATACGTCCGATCTCGGAAGCAAAGCAGAGATGGGTTCGGAAATACTTGGTTGGGACACCTCCTGAGAACACCAGGTATTGTAGACAATTTTGATGACGTTTTGCCATCTTGCCCAGCTCGGCTAGCATGGAGTGGCGCCTTGCTGGACACCGACCTTACGTAAAGTAGAGGCTGGAAGTCCCAAGCCTCCCAAGCCCCCCAAGACCTCTAAGATAAGGACGCAACCCCGCCACCTCTACCAGGCCTCACACCGAGCTCCTTGCCACGGCTAGGAGTGCTTATTGACCCCGCAGCCGGCCGTATGCAAATGATGGCGTTAAAAGCATCTCGCGCTGTGAAGGGGCCAGGCTTTCAGCAGCTGCCCAGGGGATGGTTTTAGAGGGCGACCGCCTAACGAGGGCCAGCAGAAGTAACGTCTTCTTCTTCAAAGAAGCTTGTGTAACTAACCCAATCAGACAGCTGCCCAGGAGCTAACCTCAGTGCTAGGAAGGAGCGGGAGGGAATTGAGGGGGTGGTTCCTGCTAAGGCCCTGAAATAATAATAAGACAGGCTGGAGAGTCTGACGCATGGTGGCGGAAAAGCTGCAGGTGCAAATAGGGAATGTGGTCTCGTGCGAGCAACTTGTGCATGCTCGCTGTGTGTGAGTGTGCGCTTCCTAGGTACGGCGCGCTGCAGACAGTCAAAAGGGTTGCTCCCTTTCATTAAAAGTTAATCCCCGGCTGCAGGCTATTAGAAAGCAACTAACCGCGCTCTACTCACCCTACCCAGGTCTACCGGTGAGTCTCGCCGCTGCTCCCGGCCTGTGGCATTGGCCGCGACGCTGACGTTCCGTCGACAGCGCGGCAGCCGATCAGTGAGCTCAGCGGCTCTGAGCGGGGCGTTCTGTCTACAAGAGCTTTTTAAGGAGACAGCAAAAAAGTGAAGAGTAAGAAAAGCACAAAAGCACCTTGTCTTACTAAGCACTGGAAAGGGCAGCCGGCAACCGGACGTCAAAGTAGAAAAGCAGCAAGTGAGAGGCCTGTCTCTGCCTACGGCCACACCACCCTGAACACGGCTGATCTCGTCTGATCTCGGAAGCTAAGCAGGGTCAGGCCTGGTTAGTACTTGGATGGGAGACCGCCTGGGAATACCAGGTGCTGTAGGCTTTTGCTTTTTCTTACTTCCACAAGCAGGGGTCACTCTCCTCTATGCCTTTTTTCCATTCCTTTTTTCACAAGCGCACACATGCTCCTTTCTTCTTTTCATTTGCTTTCTCTCTTGCGCTATTTAATCCTTGCAAAATACCAGCATCCTTCTCATCACCGTGGGCCTCCAGCATTGTTGCTTATTTACTTTTAATACTAGGCTTCTTTTCACCAGGACCAGCGACTCCCGCATGACTGGAGGCAACCACCGCTGACCTGGAGGCAACCACCGGTAACCTGGAGGCCAGTTTACAGCACAACCCAAGCAAAACAACTTTGCAGGCCACACGACCCCCCCGAAGAGCAGCTCAAATTCACTCGCAACCATCTCACCCTCTTCCTTCATTCACTCCTGGGCGTTTCGCTCCACCCCAAGTTGCGGGTCCAGCTTGCTCTTTCTGTCACATCCCCGCGATGAACGGTTTAGCCTGCAGGAGACCCTGCGCCGAGCCATTTTTAAACACATCTGATGCGGCAGGTGTTTCATTGCTCAACAAACAACACCTATAGGGACGGCACAGCCTATGCATCGGTCCTTCGGAGACCGCCCCAGAACGGCCAGAGTTCTCGTCCCCACGCGAGCCTGAGGAAGGCTGGCCGGGCGATGGGCCAAGCAGCGTCTACTGGCCATACCACCTTGGATACGTCCGATCTTGGAAGCAAAGCAGAGATGGGTTCGGAAATACTTGGTTGGGACACCTCCTGAGAACACCAGGTATTGTAGACAATTTTGATGACGTTTTGCCATCTTGCCCAGCTCGGCTAGCATGGAGTGGCGCCTTGCTGGACACCGACCTTACGTAAAGTAGAGGCTGGAAGTTCCAAGCCTCCCAAGTCCCCCAAGACCTCTAAGATAAGGACGCAACCCCGCCGCCTCTACCAGGCCTCACACCGAGCTCCTTGCCACGGCTAGGAGTGCTTATTGACCCCGCAGCCGGCCGTATGCAAATGATGGCGTTAAAAGCATCTCGCGCTGTGAAGGGGCCAGGCTTTCAGCAGCTGCCCAGGGGATGGTTTTAGAGGGCGACCGCCTAACGAGGGCCAGCAGAAGTAACGTCTTCTTCTTCAAAGAAGCTTGTGTAACTAACCCAATCAGACAGCTGCCCAGGAGCTAACCTCAGTGCTAGGAAGGAGCGGGAGGGAATTGAGGGGGTGGTTCCTGCTAAGGCCCTGAAATAATAATAAGACAGGCAGGAGAGTCTGACGCATGGTGGCGGAAAAGCTGCAGGTGCAAATAGGGAATGTGGTCTCGTGCGAGCAACTTGTGCATGCTCGCTGTGTGTGAGTGTGCGCTTCCTAGGTACGGCGCGCTGCAGACAGTCAAAAGGGTTGCTCCCTTTCATTAAAAGTTAATCCCTGGCTGCAGGCTATTAGAAAGCAACTAACCGCGCTCTACTCACCCTACCCACGTCTACCGGTGAGTCTCGCCGCTGCTCCCGGCCTGTGGCATTGGCCGCGACGCTGACGTTCCGTCGACAGCGCGGCAGCCGATCAGTGAGCTCAGCGGCTCTGAGCGGGGCGTTCTGTCTACAAGACCTTTTTAAGGAGCCAGCAAAAAAGTGAAGAGAAAGGAAAGCACAAAAGCACCTTGTCTCACTAAGCACTGGAAAGGGCAGCCGGCAACCGGACGTCAAAGTAGAAAAGCAGCAAGTGAGAGGTCTATCTCTGCCTATGGCTACACCACCCTGAACACACCCGATCGCGTCTCATCTTGGAATCTAAGCAGGGTTGGGCCTGGTTACTACTTGGATGGGAGACTGCCTGGGAATACCAGGTGCTGTAGGCTTTTGCTTTTTCTTACTTCCACAAGCAGGGGTCACTCTCCTCTATGCCTTTTTTCCATTCCTTTTTTCACAAGCGCACACATGCTCCTTTCTTCTTTTCATTTGCTTTCTCTCTTGCGCTTTTTAATCCTTGCAAAATACCAGCATCCTTCTCATCACCGTGGGCCTCCAGCATTGTTGCTTATTTACTTTTAATACTAGGCTTCTTTTCACCAGGACCAGCGACTCCCGCATGACTGGAGGCAACCACCGCTGACCTGGAGGCAACCACTGGTAACCTGGAGGCCAGTTTACAGCACAACCCAAGCAAAACACCTTTGCAGGCCACACGACCCCCCCGAAGAGCAGCTCAAATTCACTCGCAACCATCTCACCCTCTTCCTTCATTCACTCCTGGGCGTTTCGCTCCACCCCAAGTTGCGGGTCCAGCTTGCTCTTTCTGTCACATCCCCGCGATGAACAGTTTAGCCTGCAGGAGACCCTGCGCCGAGCCATTTTTAAACACATCTGATGCGGCAGGTGTTTCATTGCTCAACAAACAACACCTATAGGGACGGCACAGCCTATGCATCGGTCCTTCGGAGACCGCCCCACGCGAGCCTGAGGAAGGCTGGCCGGGCGATGGGCCAAGCAGCGTCTACTGGCCATACCACCTTGGATACGTCCGATCTCGGAAGCAAAGCAGAGATGGGTTCGGAAATACTTGGTTGGGACACCTCCTGAGAACACCAGGTATTGTAGACAATTTTGATGACGTTTTGCCATCTTGCCCAGCTCGGCTAGCATGGAGTGGCGCCTTGCTGGACACCGACCTTACGTAAAGTAGAGGCTGGAAGTCCGAAGCCTCCCAAGCCCCCCAAGACCTCTAAGATAAGGACGCAACCCCGCCGCCTCTACCAGGCCTCACACCGAGCTCCTTGCCACGGCTAGGAGTGCTTATTGACCCCGCAGCCGGCCGTATGCAAATGATGGCGTTAAAAGCATCTCGCGCTGTGAAGGGGCCAGGCTTTCAGCAGCTGCCCAGGGGATGGTTTTAGAGGGCGACCGCCTAACGAGGGCCAGCAGAAGTAACGTCTTCTTCTTCAAAGAAGCTTGTGTAACTAACCCAATCAGACAGCTGCCCAGGAGCTAATCTCAGTGCTAGGAAGGAGCGGGAGGGAACTGAGGGGGTGGTTACTGCTAAGGCCCTGAAATAATAATAAGACAGGCAGGAGAGTCTGACGCATGGTGGCGGAAAAGCTGCAGGTGCAAATAGGGAATGTGGTCTCGTGCGAGCAACTTGTGCATGCTCGCTGTGTGTGAGTGTGCGCTTCCTAGGTACGGCGCGCTGCAGACAGTCAAAAGGGTTGCTCCCTTTCATTAAAAGTTAATCTAGAAAGCAACTAACCGCGCTCTACTCACCCTACCCAGGTATACCGGTGAGTCTCGCCGCTGCTCCCGGCCTGTGGCATTGGCCTCGACGCTTACGTTCCGTCGACAGCGCGGCAGCCGATCAGTGAGCTCAGCGGCTCTGAGCGGGGCGTTCTGTCTACAAGACCTTTTTAAGGAGCCAGCAAAAAAGTGAAGAGAAAGGAAAGCACAAAAGCACCTTGTCTCACTAAGCACTGGAAAGGGCAGCCGGCAACCGAACGTCAAAGTAGAAAAGCAGCAAGTGAGAGGCCTGTCTCTGCCTATGGTCACACCACCCTAAACATGCCCGATCTCGTCTGATCTTGGAAGCTAAGCAGGGTCAGGCCTGGTTAGTACTTGGATGGGAGACTGCCTGGGAATACCAGGTGCTGTAGGGTTCTGCTTTTTCTTACTTCCACAAGCAGGGGTCACTCTCCTCTATGCCTTTTTTCCATTCCTTTTTTCACAAGCGCACACATGCTCCTTTCTTCTTTTCATTTGCTTTCTCTCTTGCGCTATTTAATCCTTGCAAAATACCAGCATCCTTCTCATCACCGTGGGCCTCCAGCATTGTTGCTTATTTACTTTTAATACTAGGCTTCTTTTCACCAGGACCAGCGACTCCCCGCTGACTGGAGGCAACCACCGCTGACCTGGAGGCAACCACCGGTAACCTGGAGGCCAGTTTACAGCACAACCCAAGCAAAACACCTTTGCAGGCCACACGACCCCCCCGAAGAGCAGCTCAAATTCACTCGCAACCATCTCACCCTCTTCCTTCATTCACTCCTGGGCGTTTCGCTCCACCCCTAGTTGCGGGTCCAGCTTGCTCTTTCTGTCACATCCCCGCGATGAACGGTTTAGCCTGCAGGAGACCCTGCGCCGAGCCATTTTTAAACACATCTGATGCGGCAGGTGTTTCATTGCTCAACAAACAACACCTATAGGGACGGCACAGCCTATGCATCGGTCCTTCGGAGACCGCCCCAGAACGGCCAGAGTTCTCGTCCCCACGCGAGCCTGAGGAAGGCTGGCCGGTCGATGGGCCAAGCAGCGTCTACTGGCCATACCACCTTGGATACGTCCGATCTCGGAAGCAAAGCAGAGATGGGTTCGGAAATACTTGGTTGGGACACCTCCTGAGAACACCAGGTATTGTAGACAATTTTGATGACGTTTTGCCATCTTGCCCAGCTCGGCTAGCATGGAGTGGCGCCTTGCTGGACACCGACCTTACGTAAAGTAGAGGCTGGAAGTCCCAAGCCTCCCAAGACCTCTAAGATAAGGACGCAACCCCGCCGCCTCTACCAGGCCTCACACCGAGCTCCTTGCCACGGCTAGGAGTGCTTATTGACCCCGCAGCCGGCCGTATGCAAATGATGGCGTTAAAAGCATCTCGCGCTGTGAAGGGGCCAGGCTTTCAGCAGCTGCCCAGGGGATGGTTTTAGAGGGCGACCGCCTAACGAGGGCCAGCAGAAGTAACGTCTTCTTCTTCAAAGAAGCTTGTGTAACTAACCCAATCAGACAGCTGCCCAGGAGCTAACCTCAGTGCTAGGAAGGAGCGGGAGGGAATTGAGGGGGTGGTTCCTGCTAAGGCCCTGAAATAATAATAAGACAGGCAGGAGAGTCTGACGCATGGTGGCGGAAAAGCTGCAGGTGCAAATAGGGAATGTGGTCTCGTGCGAGCAACTTGTGCATGCTCGCTGTGTGTGAGTGTGCGCTTCCTAGGTACGGCGCGCTGCAGACAGTCAAAAGGGTTGCTCCCTTTCATTAAAAGTTAATCCCCGGCTGCAGGCTATTAGAAAGCAACTAACCGCGCTCTACTCACCCTACCCAGGTCTACCGGTGAGTCTCGCCGCTGCTCCCGGCCTGTGGCATTGGCCGCGACGCTGACGTTCCGTCGACAGCGCGGCAGCCGATCAGTGAGCTCAGCGGCTGTGAGCGGGGCGTTCTGTCTACAAGACCTTTTTAAGGAGCCAGCAAAAAAGTGAAGAGAAAGGAAAGCACAAAAACACCTTGTCTTACTAAGCACTGGAAAGGGCAGCCGGCAACCGGACGTCAAAGTAGAAAAGCAGCAAGTGAGAGCCCTGTCTCTGCCTATGGCCACACCGTCCTAAACACGCCTGATCTCGTCTGATCTCAGAAGCTAAGCAGGGTTGGGCCTGGTTAGTACTTGGGTGGGAGACCGTCTGGGAATACCAGGTGCTGTACACTTTTGCTTTTTCTTACTTCCACAAGCAGGGGTCACTCTCCGCTATAGTTTTTCCATTCCTTTTTTCACAAGCGCACACATGCTCCTTTCTTCTTTTCATTTGCTTTCTCTCTTGCGCTATTTAATCCTTGCAAAATACCAGCATCCTTCTCATCACCGTGGGCCTCCAGCATTGTTGCTTATTTACTTTTAATACTAGGCTTCTTTTCACCAGGACCAGCGACTCCCGCATGACTGGAGGCAACCACCGCTGACCTGGAGGCAACCACCGGTAACCTGGAGGCCAGTTTACAGCACAACCCAAGCAAAACACCTTTGCAGGACACACGACCCCATCGAAGAGCAGCTCAAATTCACTCGCAACCATCTCACCCTCTTCCTTCATTCACTCCTGGGAGTTTCGCTCCACCCCAAGTTGCGGGTCCAGCTTGCTCTTTCTGTCACATCCCCGCGATGAACGATTTAGCCTGCAGGAGACCCTGCGCCGAGCCATTTTTAAACACATCTGATGCGGCAGGTGTTTCATTGCTCAACAAACAACACCTATAGGGACGGCACAGCCTATGCATCGGTCCTTCGGAGACCGCCCCACGCGAGCCTGAGGAAGGCTGGCCGGGCGATGGGCCAAGCAGCGTCTACTGGCCATACCACCTTGGATACGTCCGATCTCGGAAGCAAAGCAGAGATGGGTTCGGAAATACTTGGTTGGGACACCTCCTGAGAACACCAGGTATTGTAGACAATTTTGATGACGTTTTGCCATCTTGCCCAGCTCGGCTAGCATGGAGTGGCGCCTTGCTGGACACCGACCTTACGTAAAGTAGAGGCTGGAAGTCCGAAGCCTCCCAAGCCCCCCAAGACCTCTAAGATAAGGACGCAACCCCGCCGCCTCTACCAGGCCTCACACCGAGCTCCTTGCCACGGCTAGGAGTGCTTATTGACCCCGCAGCCGGCCGTATGCAAATGATGGCGTTAAAAGCATCTCGCGCTGTGAAGGGGCCAGGCTTTCAGCAGCTGTCCAGGGGATGGTTTTAGAGGGCGACCGCCTAACGAGGGCCAGCAGAAGTAACGTCTTCTTCTTCAAAGAAGCTTGTGTAACTAACCCAATCAGACAGCTGCCCAGGAGCTAATCTCAGTGCTAGGAAGGAGCGGGAGGGAACTGAGGGGGTGGTTACTGCTAAGGCCCTGAAATAATAATAAGACAGGCAGGAGAGTCTGACGCATGGTGGCGGAAAAGCTGCAGGTGCAAATAGGGAATGTGGTCTCGTGCGAGCAACTTGTGCATGCTCGCTGTGTGTGAGTGTGCGCTTCCTAGGTACGGCGCGCTGCAGACAGTCAAAAGGGTTGCTCCCTTTCATTAAAAGTTAATCTAGAAAGCAACTAACCGCGCTCTACTCAGGTATACCGGTGAGTCTCGCCGCTGCTCCCGGCCTGTGGCATTGGCCTCGACGCTTACGTTCCGTCGACAGCGCGGCAGCCGATCAGTGAGCTCAGCGGCTCTGAGCGGGGCGTTCTGTCTACAAGACCTTTTTAAGGAGCCAGCAAAAAAGTGAAGAGAAAGGAAAGCACAAAAGCACCTTGTCTCACTAAGCACTGGAAAGGGCAGCCGGCAACCGAACGTCAAAGTAGAAAAGCAGCAAGTGAGAGGCCTGTCTCTGCCTATGGTCACACCACCCTAAACATGCCCGATCTCGTCTGATCTTGGAAGCTAAGCAGGGTCAGGCCTGGTTAGTACTTGGATGGGAGACTGCCTGGGAATACCAGGTGCTGTAGGGTTCTGCTTTTTCTTACTTCCACAAGCAGGGGTCACTCTCCTCTATGCCTTTTTTCCATTCCTTTTTTCACAAGCGCACACATGCTCCTTTCTTCTTTTCATTTGCTTTCTCTCTTGCGCTATTTAATCCTTGCAAAATACCAGCATCCTTCTCATCACCGTGGGCCTCCAGCATTGTTGCTTATTTACTTTTAATACTAGGCTTCTTTTCACCAGGACCAGCGACTCCCCGCTGACTGGAGGCAACCACCGCTGACCTGGAGGCAACCACCGGTAACCTGGAGGCCAGTTTACAGCACAACCCAAGCAAAACACCTTTGCAGGCCACACGACCCCCCCGAAGAGCAGCTCAAATTCACTCGCAACCATCTCACCCTCTTCCTTCATTCACTCCTGGGCGTTTCGCTCCACCCCTAGTTGCGGGTCCAGCTTGCTCTTTCTGTCACATCCCCGCGATGAACGGTTTAGCCTGCAGGAGACCCTGCGCCGAGCCATTTTTAAACACATCTGATGCGGCAGGTGTTTCATTGCTCAACAAACAACACCTATAGGGACGGCACAGCCTATGCATCGGTCCTTCGGAGACCGCCCCAGAACGGCCAGAGTTCTCATCCCCACGCGAGCCTGAGGAAGGCTGGCCGGGCGATGGGCCAAGCAGCGTCTACTGGCCATACCACCTTGGATACGTCCGATCTCGGAAGCAAAGCAGAGATGGGTTCGGAAATACTTGGTTGGAACACCTCCTGAGAACACCAGGTATTGTAGACAATTTTGTTGACGTTTTGCCATCTTGCCCAGCTCGGCTAGCATGGAGTGGCGCCTTGCTGGACACCGACCTTACGTAAAGTAGAGGCTGGAAGTCCCAAGCCTCCCAAGCCCCCAAGACCTCTAAGATAAGGACGCAACCCCGCCGCCTCTACCAGGGCTCACACCGAGCTCCTTGCCACGGCTAGGAGTGCTTATTGACCCCGCAGCCGGCCGTATGCAAACGATGGCGTTAAAAGCATCTCGCGCTGTGAAGGGGCCAGGCTTTCAGCAGCTGCCCAGGGGATGGTTTTAGAGGGCGACCGCCTTACGAGGGCCAGCAGAAGTAACGTCTTCTTCTTCAAAGAAGCTTGTGTAACTAACCCAATCAGACAGCTGCCCAGGAGCTAACCTCAGTGCTAGGAAGGAGCGGGAGGGAATTGAGGGGGTGGTTCCTGTTAAGGCCCTGAAATAATAATAAGACAGGCAGGAGAGTCTGACGCATGGTGGCGGAAAAGCTGCAGGTGCAAATAGGGAATGTGGTCTCGTGCGAGCAACTTGTGCATGCTCGCTGTGTGTGAGTGTGCGCTTCCTAGGTACGGCGCGCTGCAGACAGTCAAAAGGGTTGCTCCCTTTCATTAAAAGTTAATCCCTGGCTGCAGGCTATTAGAATGCAACTAACCGCGCTCTACTCACCCTACCCAGGTCTACCGGTGAGTCTCGCCGCTGCTCCCGGCCTGTGGCATTGGCCGCGACGCTGACGTTCCGTCGACAGCGCGGCAGCCGATCAGTGAGCTCAGCGGCTCTGAGCGGGGCGTTCTGTCTACAAGACCTTTTTAAGGAGCCAGCAAATAAGTGAAGAGAAAGGAAAGCACAAAAGCACCTTGTCTCACTAAGCACTGGAAAGGGCAGCCGGCAACCGGACGTCAAAGTAGAAAAGCAGCAAGTGAGAGGCCTGTCTCTGCCTACGGCTACACCACCCTGAACACACCCGATCTCGTCTCATCTTGGAATCTAAGCAGGGTTGGGCCTGGTTACTACTTGGATGGGAGACTGCCTGGGAATACCAGGTGCTGTAGGCTTTTGCTTTTTCTTACTTCCACAAGCAGGGGTCACTCTCCTCTATGCCTTTTTTCCATTCCTTTTTTCACAAGCGCACACATGCTCCTTTCTTCTTTTCATTTGCTTTCTCTCTTGCGCTATTTAATCCTTGCAAAATACCAGCATCCTTCTCATCACCGTGGGCCTCCAGCATTGTTGCTTATTTACTTTTAATACTAGGCTTCTTTTCACCAGGACCAGCGACTCCCGCATGACTGGAGGCAACCACCGCTGACCTGGAGGCAACCACCGGTAACCTGGAGGCCAGTTTACAGCACAACCCAAGCAAAACACCTTTGCAGGACACACGACCCCATCGAAGAGCAGCTCAAATTCACTCGCAACCATCTCACCCTCTTCCTTCATTCACTCCTGGGCGTTTCGCTCCACCCCAAGTTGCGGGTCCAGCTTGCTCTTTCTGTCACATCCCCGCGATGAACGGTTTAGCCTGCAGGAGACCCTGCGCCGAGCCATTTTTAAACACATCTGATGCGGCAGGTGTTTCATTGCTCAACAAACAACACCTATAGGGACGGCACAGCCTATGCATCGGTCCTTCAGAGACCGCCCCAGAACGGCCAGAGTTCTCGTCCCCACGCGAGCCTGAGGAAGGCTGGCCGGGCGATGGGCCAAGCAGCGTCTACTGGCCATACCACCTTGGATACGTCCGATCTCGGAAGCAAAGCAGAGATGGGTTCGGAAATACTTTGTTGGGACACCTCCTGAGAACACCAGGTATTGTAGACAATTTTGATGACGTTTTGCCATCTTGCGCAGCTCGGCTAGCATGGAGTGGCGCCTTGCTGGACACCGACCTTACGTAAAGTAGAGGATGGAAGTCCCAAGCCCCCCAAGACCTCTAAGATAAGGACGCAACCCCGCCGCCTCTACCAGGCCTCACACCGAGCTCCTTGCCACGGCTAGGAGTGCTTATTGACCCCGCAGCCGGCCGTATGCAAATGATGGCGTTAAAAGCATCTCGCGCTGTGAAGGGGCCAGGCTTTCAGCAGCTGCCCAGGGGATGGTTTTAGAGGGCGACCGCCTAACGAGGGCCAGCAGAAGTAACGTCTTCTTCTTCAAAGAAGCTTGTGTAACTAACCCAATCAGACAGCTGCCCAGGAGCTAATGACGCGCCCCCTGGGCCAGTGTTGTTTGGGGAATACCCGGAGCCGGATCAGATGGGGGTTGTAGTCTCCGAGTGGCGGTGACCCGGTCCGTGCCCAGGGTGTCAAGCTCAGTGTGTGGCAGTCCTTATGATGTTACTAGATGTTCTTTTATGTCGACTACGCCACCCGTTGAATTGCGGTCAGTACGGCCGCCGCTGCAGCAGGGTCCGCTGAGGCTGATGGTGTTTGTGCAGCTTCGGTAGTATAACCCCCAACGGGAGGGGTATGGCCTCAGGGGGTCAGTTGCAGAGGATGGTGGTTGTGGAAGTGCAGTGAAGATGGTAATGAGAGTCAGAGTCGGGTTGTGCAGTTCAGGGTTTTTACTTACTGCTGTTTTTGTACCGGTCACTCCGGCCTTGAGTGACCACCCGAGCCGTGCTGCGTCCACCAGGTCCTGGACTCGGCCAACCCCCAAGTAGTTCCGGAGCGTGGTTCTGAGCTCCCTTTCTGTCCTGTCCTCTTCTCTGGCCTTCCCCACCAGGGATCCACCTATGTCCGGCTCCCTCGGGCCTCTTGGTGGTAAACCCTTGTCTCTGGGTTCCCTGACCCTATTCCTGGTCTGCCTTCCGGGTGGATTTAGTGGGTGGTCGTGGCAGATCCTGCCCACGACCTCCGGTCTCTGGCTAAGGTGTGCTGTAGCCTCTGCCAGCTTGGGATCCGGTACCCTGTTGCCAACTCTTCACCCTTGGATTTAGTTTGGGCTCTCAGAGTTCCTTCTTTCTCCCCCTCTGGGTCTTTCTTTCTCCTCTCTCTTGGCCTGGGGCTGCTCTGCTCTTCTGCTTTCTTCCTCTACTCACTCCACAAAAGACTGACAGACTGACCCTCACTCTGCAAAAAAACCCTGTCCTAAGATGGTGCCCACCTTATATACTCCCTCTATGTGTGAGCTCAGGTGACCAGCACCCAATGAGCTCCTAACTTTACCCAGACTGCTCCCCCTATCTGCCCCTACACTACTGGGATGTTCCACCCCCCCTCCCACTCCAGCCAAGGACAGACTCGGTCGTACCTGCACATTTCTAAGTGGGAGTACCGTTGGTCTGCCCTCCGGAAATGGGATGTGTGTAGTGCATGCAGCCTACTGAGCTCAGCTCCACACTCCATCCTTACCCGGGAGTGGAATATCACACCTCTGGCTTGAGGTGCAATACCCCTGTAGCAGCCGAATCCTCAGGGTGCTACATTCCCCCCTGGTAAATCACAGCACGTCCTCGGGCTGTAAGAAAACAAAACACCAAAACATACAATTTTTGCATAAACAACATAATAAAACATCATATAAAACTTTTCATAAAAACTTTTCATTAGAAACATTCTTGTCTTCTGGTACCTCCGGTCACGGTGCAACTTGTGACCGGGTATAGTGCAACAGTTTCTTTAAGAAAATGGTTTTCCTATAAAACCAGTAGGGGGCGCTTTAGGAAGCGCAACTATATACAATAGGGAAGGTGGCCGCTCTCAGTCCTCGGCCAGGTTATGGATAGGGGACACACGGGTTAACAGTTCAATTCGCTGGTCCCAACGGGGACTATAATAGCAGCAACAGTTTTTGGTACCCTTACGGGTAACTATATACAGTCTCTTCACTACCGTACTCAACGACGGCGTCCTCCTGCTCTTTCTTTGTGGACAGTTTCAGTTTCAGACCCGTCCGGGTCCTCTTGCTCCTCCTCACACCGCAGCTCCTCCTCCGTCAGGCGATGCACATGGAGGGCGTAGGGTCCTTTGGCACACTTGTGCCGGGTGAAGGTGACCTCGTCCCCTAAATACAGGTCACGACCTCTGTGTCCCTCCGGTAGGTGGGACTCAACGTCTCTCCTGGTCACGAAGACGTCGCCTGGGGTGCGGTGATCCCTGATGAAACCCCACCCATGCTGCAGATTGGACTTTATCACAGTCCCGATGGTACGGGGACCATGCGCTGCACAGGGGTTTCTCCTGGTCCGGCTCTTCTGCTCCGCGCTCCTTATTTGGGCTTGCTGTTCCCGGACCCGCCTCTCTCTCCGCTCCCTCTCAAAGACCTCGAGCTGCTGGCGGCAGCACTCTGCACGCTCCACTGCGGCTGCCCGAGTCTCCTGAGTGAACCCCATGAGGTCTTCTCCGGTGGGATCCCACTCAAACTGGGTCTCTTCTAGCGGGGGCGAGATCCTCTTTATGGGCTTTGGAGCCGGGATCAGGGGTTCGCACATGGCCCTTGCTTTTTGCAGCTCCAGCTGGATGTATTCCTGGGGCCATACGAAGGGCTGCCCATCCGGGCACGTATGTTGGGCGAACAGGTCTTCACCCAGGTGCGGCACTCTTGTTTTTATGGGCGCAGTGGTGGTAGCGGCGCCCGGGTTAACCAGGCCTTGCGACCAGGCCTGGGGCACCTTGAAAGTAAAGGGCACCGTAAGAACGGCGGCGCCCTGTGTTACTTGGCCCTGCGACCAGGCCGGGGGCTCCGCGGAGGTAGGGGGCGCTGTTGGTATTGCGTCGCCCGGGGGTACTAGGCCTTGCGACCAGGCCGATGGTACTTCCTGCTTGACCACGCTCGGGGTCGAGGCGTGTGACGTCACAGGGGTCGCGGCTTCCGTTTGAGGCCTAGTCTGCGGCGGTGACGTTGCAGCGACGGGCACCGCAGGGGGTACTTCGGGCTCTGCGACGGGGAGCTGGGGCAGGCACGCGGTTTCCCGGCTCGGGGTAGTGACGTCCCCTTTACCTGCCTCCATTCGTTCGGCTCCCTTCTCGGCGCCGTCTCCGGCCTTCAGTCCTCCTGCGCCATCCTCAGAGGCGGTCTGTCTCCTCGTCTCGGGTGGCGTGCTCCGCTGACGAGTCTCGGTCTGCTGGGCCATCTCTCGGCTCCACTCCGCCAACGTCTCTCGTTGCACCCGGGCCAACCTCTGTGCGAGGCCCTCCAGCGCAGTCTGTGCACACTCCCGATCTCGGGGGAGCTGTGCTAGAATCTCCAGCAGGCTTTCTGGAGTGGCGACCGGCAACAGGCTCCTGACCACTGGGTCGGTGCTGCCTGGAGTGGCGGCCCGCATCAGGCTCCTGACCACTGGGTCGGTGCTGCCTGGCTCTCCCTCCATCTCCGGGTGTGCTTTCTCTGGACTCTTCTCCAGGCTTCTCGTCTCCGGGTGCGCTCTCTCTGGACTGCTCCAGGCGGCACCCATCTTCGTTCTTTTCTTTTGTCTCCGCCCACATTGAAGGTGGTCCCGGGGCAACTTTGTGATTGTCAGTTCCAGGGGCAGTTCTCTCACGCTGATGGACATATCAATCATCACAGTCTCTGCTGGTGGGGGCGGTTTCCACTTTTGGCGCCATTCTTCGACCTGGCCCACGATGGGAGGTGGCCTTTTGCCACCCTCTGGCACGCCCATAATGGCGTCCGCTCCCCCAAGGCGGGAAATCTTTGGAAATGGCGGGAATCGTCTCCCAGTGGCGGGAAACTCCATGGATGGCGGGAAAAAGCTGCAAATGGCGGACAACCGGCGGGAAACGACCTGTGATGGGGCCCGTTGGCGGGGACCCTCCGGAACCGGCAGGAGACTTCTTTTTGAGGTAACGGTGAACTTTTCTTCAGGCACGCAGTACCCGGTTGTTGCGGGCACGTTATCCTGCCGACTACGCCAAAGTTGATGCGCCCCCTGGGCCAGTGTTGTTTGGGGAATACCCGGAGCCGGATCAGATGGGGGTTGTAGTCTCCGAGTGGCGGTGACCCGGTCCGTGCCCAGGGTGTCAAGCTCAGTGTGTGGCAGTCCTTATGATGTTACTAGATGTTCTTTTATGTCGACTACGCCACCCGTTGAATTGCGGTCAGTACGGCCGCCGCTGCAGCAGGGTCCGCTGAGGCTGATGGTGTTTGTGCAGCTTCGGTAGTATAACCCCCAACGGGAGGGGTATGGCCTCAGGGGGTCAGGTGCAGAGGATGGTGGTTGTGGAAGTGCAGTGAAGATGGTAATGAGAGTCAGAGTCGGGTTGTGCAGTTCAGGGTTTTTACTTACTGCTGTTTTTGTACCGGTCACTCCGGCCTTGAGTGACCACCCGAGCCGTGCTGCGTCCACCAGGTCCTGGACTCGACCAACCCCCAAGTAGTTCCGGAGCGTGGTTCTGAGCTCCCTTTCTGTCCTGTCCTCTTCTCTGGCCTTCCCCACCAGGGATCCACCTATGTCCGGCTCCCTCGGGCCTCTTGGTGGTAAACCCTTGTCTCTGGGTTCCCTGACCCTATTCCTGGTCTGCCTTCCGGGTGGATTTAGTGGGTGGTCGTGGCAGATCCTGCCCACGACCTCCGGTCTCTGGCTAAGGTGTGCTGTAGCCTCTGCCAGCTTGGGATCCGGTACCCTGTTGCCAACTCTTCACCCTTGGATTTAGTTTGGGCTCTCAGAGTTCCTTCTTTCTCCCCCTCTGGGTCTTTCTTTCTCCTCTCTCTTGGCCTGGGGCTGCTCTGCTCTTCTGCTTTCTTCCTCTACTCACTCCACAAAAGACTGACAGACTGACCCTCACTCTGCAAAAAGACCCTGTCCTAAGATGGTGCCCACCTTATATACTCCCTCTATGTGTGAGCTCAGGTGACCAGCACCCAATGAGCTCCTAACTTTACCCAGACTGCTCCCCCTATCTGCCCCTACACTACTGGGATGTTCCACCCCCCCTCCCACTCCAGCCAAGGACAGACTCGGTCGTACCTGCACATTTCTAAGTGGGAGTACCGTTGGTCTGCCCTCCGGAAATGGGATGTGTGTAGTGCATGCAGCCTACTGAGCTCAGCTCCACACTCCATCCTTACCCGGGAGTGGAATATCACACCTCTGGCTTGAGGTGCAATACCCCTGTAGCAGCCGAATCCTCAGGGTGCTACACTAACCTCAGTGCTAGGAAGGAGCGGGAGGGAATTGAGGGGGTGGTTCCTGCTAAGGCCCTGAAATAATAATAAGACAGGCAGGAGAGTCTGACGCATGGTGGCGGAAAAGCTGCAGGTGCAAATAGGGAATGTGGTCTCGTGCGAGCAACTTGTGCATGCTCGCTGTGTGTGAGTGTGCGCTTCCTAGGTATGGCGCGCTGCAGACAGTCAAAAGGGTTGCTCCCTTTCATTAAAAGTTAATCCCCGGCTGCAGGCTATTAGAAAGCAACTAACCGCGCTCTACTCACCCTACCCAGGTCTACCGGTGAGTCTCGCCGCTGCTCCCGGCCTGTGGCATTGGCAGCGACGCTGACATTCCGTCGACAGCGCGGCAGCCGATCAGTGAGCTCAGCGTCTCTGAGCGGGGCGTTCTGTCTACAAGACCTTTTTAAGGAGCCAGCAAAAAACTGAAGAGAAAGGAAAGCACAAAAGCACCTTATCTTACTAAGCACTGGAAAGGGCAGCCGGCAACCGGACGTCAAAGTGGAAAAGCAGCAAGTGAGAGGCCTGTCTCTGCCTATTGCCACACCACCCTGAACATGCCCAATCTTGTCTGATCTTGGAAGCTAAGCAGGGTTGGGCCTGGTTAGTACCTGGATGGGAGACCGCCTGGGAATACCAGGTGCTGTAGGCTTTTGCTTTTTCTTACTTCCACCAGCAGGGGTCACTCTCCTCTATGCCTTTTTTCCATGCCTTTTTTCCATTCCTTTTTTCACAAGCGCACACATGCTCCTTTCTTCTTTTCATTTGCTTTCTCTCTTGCGCTATTTAATCCTTGCAAAATACCAGCATCCTTCTCATCACCGTGGACCTCCAGCATTGTTGCTTATTTACTTTTAATACTAGGCTTCTTTTCACCAGGACCAGCGACTCCCGCATGACTGGAGGAAACCACCGCTGACCTGGAGGCCAGTTTACAGCACAACCCAAGCAAAACACCTTTGCAGGCCACACGACCCCCCCCGAAGAGCAGCTCAAATTCACTCGCAACCATCTCACCCTCTTCCTTCATTCACTCCTGGGCGTTTCGCTCCACCCCAAGTTGTGGGTCCAGCTTGCTCTTTCTGTCACATCCCCGCGATGAACGGTTTAGCCTGCAGGAGACCCTGCGCCGAGCCATTTTTAAACACATCTGATGCGGCAGGTGTTTCATTGCTCAACAAACAACACCTATAGGGACGGCACAGCCTATGCATCGGTCCTTCGGAGACCGCCCCAGAACGGCCAGAGTTCTCGTCCCCACGCGAGCCTGAGGAAGGCTGGCCGGTCGATGGGCCAAGCAGCGTCTACTGGCCATACCACCTTGGATACGTCCGATCTCGGAAGCAAAGCAGAGATGGGTTCGGAAATACTTGGTTGGGACACCTCCTGAGAACACCAGGTATTGTAGACAATTTTGATGACGTTTTGCCATCTTGCGCAGCTCGGCTAGCATGGAGTGGCGCCTTGCTGGACACCGACCTTACGTAAAGTAGAGGATGGAAGTCCCAAGCCCCCCAAGACCTCTAAGATAAGGACGCAACCCCGCCGCCTCTACCAGGCCTCACACCGAGCTCCTTGCCACGGCTAGGAGTGCTTATTGACCCCGCAGCCGGCCGTATGCAAATGATGGCGTTAAAAGCATCTCGCGCTGTGAAGGGGCCAGGCTTTCAGCAGCTGCCCAGGGGATGGTTTTAGAGGGCGACCGCCTAACGAGGGCCAGCAGAAGTAACGTCTTCTTCTTCAAAGAAGCTTGTGTAACTAACCCAATCAGACAGCTGCCCAGGAGCTAACCTCAGTGCTAGGAAGGAGCGGGAGGGAATTGAGGGGGTGGTTCCTGCTAAGGCCCTGAAATAATAATAAGACAGGCAGGAGAGTCTGACGCATGGTGGCGGAAAAGCTGCAGGTGCAAATAGGGAATGTGGTCTCGTGCGAGCAACTTGTGCATGCTCGCTGTGTGTGAGTGTGCGCTTCCTAGGTACGGCGCGCTGCAGACAGTCAAAAGGGTTGCTCCCTTTCATTAAAAGTTAATCCCCGGCTGCAGGCTATTAGAAAGCAAATAACCGCGCTCTACTCACCCTACCCAGGTCTACCGGTGAGTCTCGCCGCTGCTCCTGGCCTGTGGCATTGGCCGCGACGCTGACGTTCCGTCGACAGCGCGGCAGCCGATCAGTGAGCTCAGCGTCTCTGAGCGGGGCGTTCTGTCTACAAGACCTTTTTAAGGAGCCAGCAAAAAAGTGAAGAGAAAGGAAAGCACAAAAGCACGTTATCTTACTAAGCACTGGAAAGGGCAGCCGGCAACCGGACGTCAAAGTAGAAAAGCAGCAAGTGAGAGGCATGTCCCTGCCTACGGCCACACCACCCTGAACACGCCCGATCTCGTTTGATCTTGGAAGCTAAGCAGGGTTTGGCCTGGTTAGTACTTGGATGGGAGACCACCTGGGAATACCAGGTGCTGTAGGCTTTTGCTTTTTCTTACTTCCACCAGCAGGGGTCACTCTCCTCTATGCCTTTTTTCCATTCCTTTTTTCACAAGCGCACACATGCTCCTTTCTTCTTTTCATTTGCTTTCTCTCTTGCGCTATTTAATCCTTGCAAAATACCAGCATCCTTCTCATCACCGTGGACCTCCAGCATTGTAGCTTATTTACTTTTAATACTAGGCTTCTTTTCACCAGGACCAGCGACTCCCGCATGACTGGAGGCAACCACCGCTGACCTGGACGCAACCACTGGTAACCCGGAGGCCAGTTTACAGCACAACCCAAGCAAAACACCTTTGCAGGCCACACGACCCCCCCCGAAGAGCAGCTCAAATTCACTCGCAACCATCTCACCCTCTTCCTTCATTCACTCCTGGGCGTTTCGCTCCACCCCAAGTTGCGGGTCCAGCTTGCTCTTTCTGTCACATCCCCGCGATGAACGGTTTAGCCTGCAGGAGACCCTGCGCCGAGCCATTTTTAAACACATCTGATGCGGCAGGTGTTTCATTGCTCAACAAACAACACCTATAGGGACGGCACAGCCTATGCATCGGTCCTTCGGAGACCGCCCCAGAACGGCCAAAGTTCTCGTCCCCACGCGAGCCTGAGGAAGGCTGGCCGGGCGATGGGCCAAGCAGCGTCTACTGGCCATACCACCTTGGATACGTCCGATCTCGGAAGCAAAGCAGAGATGGGTTCGGAAATACTTGGTTGGGACACCTCCTGAGAACACCAGGTATTGTAGACAATTTTGATGACGTTTTGCCATCTTGCCCAGCTCGGCTAGCATGGAGTGGCGCCTTGCTGGACACCGACCTTACGTAAAGTAGAGGCTGGAAGTCCCAAGCCTCCCAAGACCTCTAAGATAAGGACGCAACCCCGCCGCCTCTACCAGGCCTCACACCGAGCTCCTTGCCACGGCTAGGAGTGCTTATTGACCCCGCAGCCGGCCGTATGCAAATGATGGCGTTAAAAGCATCTCGCGCTGTGAAGGGGCCAGGCTTTCAGCAGCTGCCCAGGGGATGGTTTTAGAGGGCGACCGCCTAACGAGGGCCAGCAGAAGTAACGTCTTCTTCTTCAAAGAAGCTTGTGTAACTAACCCAATCAGACAGCTGCCCAGGAGCTAACCTCAGTGCTAGGAAGGAGCGGGAGGGAATTGAGGGGGTGGTTCCTGCTAAGGCCCTGAAATAATAATAAGACAGGCAGGAGAGTCTGACGCATGGTGGCGGAAAAGCTGCAGGTGCAAATAGGGAATGTGGTCTCGTGCGAGCAACTTGTGCATGCTCGCTGTGTGTGAGTGTGCGCTTCCTAGGTACGGCGCGCTGCAGACAGTCAAAAGGGTTGCTCCCTTTCATTAAAAGTTAATCCCCGGCTGCAGGCTATTAGAAAGCAACTAACCGCGCTCTACTCACCCTACCCAGGTCTACCGGTGAGTCTCGCCGCTGCTCCCGGCCTGTGGCATTGGCCGCGACGCTGACGTTCCGTCGACAGCGCGGCAGCCGATCAGTGAGCTCAGCGGCTCTGAGCGGGGCGTTCTGTCTACAAGACCTTTTTAAGGAGCCAGCAAAAAAGTGAAGAGAAAGGAAAGCACAAAAGCACCTTGTCTTACTAAGCACTGGAAAGGGCAGCTGGCAACCGGACGTCAAAGTGGAAAAGCAGCAAGTGAGAGGCCTGTCTCTGCCTACGGCCACACCACCATGAACACGCCCGATCTCGTCTGATCTTGGAAGCTAAGCAGGGTTGGGCCTGGTTAGTACTTTGATGGGAGACCGCCTGGGAATACCAGGTGCTGTAGGCTTTTGCTTTTTCTTACTTCCACAAGCAGGGGTCACTCTCCTCTATGCCTTTTTTTCCATTCCTTTTTTCACAAGCGCACACATGCTCCTTTCTTCTTTTCATTTGCTTTCTCTCTTGCGCTATTTAATCCTTGCAAAATACCAGCATCCTTCTCATCACCGTGGACCTCCAGCATTGTTGCTTATTTACTTTTAATACTAGGCTTCTTTTCACCAGGACCAGCGACTCCCGCATGACTGGAGGCAACCACCGCTGACCTGGAGGCAACCACTGGTAACCTGGAGGCCAGTTTACAGCACAGCCCAAGCAAAACACCTTTGCAGGCCACACGACCCCCCCCCCGAAGAGCAGCTCAAATTCACTCGCAACCATCTCACCCTCTTCCTTCATTCACTCCTGGGCGTTTCGCTCCACCCCAAGTTGCGGGTCCAGCTTGCTCTTTCTGTCACATCCCCGCGATGAACGGTTTAGCCTGCAGGAGACCCTGCGCCGAGCCATTTTTAAACACATCTGATGCGGCAGGTGTTTCATTGCTCAACAAACAACACCTATAGGGACGGCACAGCCTATGCATCGGTCCTTCGGAGACCGCCCCAGAACGGCCAGAGTTCTCGTCCCCACGCGATCCTGAGGAAGGCTGGCCGGGCGATGGGCCAAGCAGCGTCTACTGGCCATACCACCTTGGATACGTCCGATCTCGGAAGCAAAGCAGAGATGGGTTCGGAAATACTTGGTTGGGACACCTCCTGAGAACACCAGGTATTGTAGACAATTTTGATGACGTTTTGCCATCTTGCCCAGCTCGGCTAGCATGGAGTGGCGCCTTGCTGGACACCGACCTTACGTAAAGTAGAGGCTGGAAGTCCCAAGCCTCCCAAGCCCCCCAAGACCTCTAAGATAAGGAAGCAACCCCTCCGCCTCTACCAGGCCTCACGCCGAGCTCCTTGCCACAGCTAGGAGTGCTTATTGACCCCGCAGCCGGCCGTATGCAAATGATGGCGTTAAAAGCATCTCTCTCGCGCTGTGAAGGGGCCAGGCTTTCAGCAGCTGCCCAGGGGATGGTTTTAGAGGGCGACCGCCTAACGAGGGCCAGCAGAAGTAACGTCTTCTTCTTCAAAGAAGCTTGTGTAACTAACCCAATCAGACAGCTGCCCAGGAGCTAACCTCAGTGCTTGGAAGGAGCGGGAGGGAATTGAGGGGGTGGTTCCTGCTAAGGCCCTGAAATAATAATAAGACAGGCAGGAGAGTCTGACGCATGGTGGCGGAAAAGCTGCAGGTGCAAATAGGGAATGTGGTCTCGTGCGAGCAACTTGTGCATGCTCGCTGTGTGTGAGTGTGCGCTTCCTAGGTACGGCGCGCTGCAGACAGTCAAAAGGGTTGCTCCCTTTCATTAAAAGTTAATCCCCGGCTGCAGGCTATTAGAAAGCAACTAACCGCGCTCTACTCACCCTACCCAGGTCTACCGATGAGTCTCGCCGCTGCTCCCGGCCTGTGGCATTGGCCGCGACGCTGACGTTCCGTCGACAGCGCGGCAGCCGATCAGTGAGCTCAGCGGCTCTGAGCGGGGCGTTCTGTCTACAAGACCTTTTTAAGGAGCCAGCAAAAAAGTGAAGAGAAAGGAAAGCACAAAAGCACCTTGTCTTACTAAGCACTGGAAAGGGCAGCCGGCAACCGAACGTCAAAGTAGAAAAGCAGCAAGTGAGAGGCCTGTCTCTGCCTACGGCCACACCACCCTGAACATGCCCGATCTCGTCTGATCTTGGAAGCTAAGCAGGGTTGGGCCTGTTTAGTACTTGGATGGGAGACTGCCTGGGAATACCAGGTGCTGTAGGCTTTTGCTTTTTCTTACTTCCACCAGCAAGGGTCACTCTCCTCTATGCCTTTTTTCCATTCCTTTTTTCACAAGCGCACACATGCTCCTTTCTTCTTTTCATTTGCTTTCTCTCTTGCGCTATTTAATCCTTGCAAAATACCAGCATCCTTCTCATCACCGTGGGCCTCCAGCATTGTTGCTTATTTACTTTTAATACTAGGCTTCTTTTCACCAGGACCAGCGACTCCCGCATGACTGGAGGCAACCACCCCTGACCTGGAGGCCAGTTTACAGCACAACCCAAGCAAAACACCTTTGCAGGCCACACGACCCCCCCGAAGAGCAGCTCAAATTCACTTGCAACCATCTCACCCTCTTCCTTCATTCACTCCTGGGCGTTTCGCTCCACCCCAAGTTGTCGGTCCAGCTTGCTCTTTCTGTCACATCCCCGCGATGAACGGTTTAGCCTGCAGGAGACCCTGCGCCGAGCCATTTTTAAACACATCTGATGCGGCAGGTGTTTCATTGCTCAACAAACAACACCTATAGGGACGGCACAGCCTATGCATCGGTCCTTCGGAGACCGCCCCAGAACGGCCAGAGTTCTCGTCCCCACGCGAGCCTGAGGAAGGCTGGCCGGGCGATGGGCCAAGCAGCGTCTACTGACCATACCACCTTGGATACGTCCGATCTCGGAAGCAAAGCAGAGATGGGTTCGGAAATACTTGGTTGGGACACCTCCTGAGAACACCAGGTATTGTAGACAATTTTGATGACGTTTTGCCATCTTGCCCAGCTCGGCTAGCATGGAGTGGCGCCTTGCTGGACACCGACCTTACGTAAAGTAGAGGCTGTAAGTCCCAAGCCTCCCAAGCCCCCCAAGACCTCTAAGATAAGGACGCAACCCCGCAGCCTCTACCAGGCCTCACACCGAGCTCCTTGCCACGGCTAGGAGTGCTTATTGACCCCGCAGCCGGCCGTATGCAAATGATGGCGTTAAAAGCATCTCGCGCTGTGAAGGGGCCAGGCTTTCAGCAGCTGCCCAGGGGATGGTTTTAGAGGGCGACCGCCTAACGAGGGCCAGCAGAAGTAACGTCTTCTTCTTCAAAGAAGCTTGTGTAACTAACCCAATCAGACAGCTGCCCAGGAGCTAACCTCAGTGCTAGGAAGGAGCGGGAGGGAATTGAGGGGGTGGTTCCTGCTAAGGCCCTGAAATAATAATAAGACAGGCAGGAGAGTCTGACGCATGGTGGCGGAAAAGCTGCAGGTGCAAATAGGGAATGTGGTCTCGTGCGAGCAACTTGTGCATGCTCGCTGTGTGTGAGTGTGCGCTTCCTAGGTACGGCGCGCTGCAGACAGTCAAAAGGGTTGCTCCCTTTCATTAAAAGTTAATCCCCGGCTGCAGGCTATTAGAAAGCAACTAACCGTGCTCTACTCACCCTACCCAGGTCTACCGGTGAGTCTCGCCGCTGCTCCCGGCCTGTGGCATTGGCCGCGACGCTGACGTTCCGTCGACAGCGCGGCAGCCGATCAGTGAGCTCAGCGGCTCTGAGCGGGGCGTTCTGTCTACAAGACCTTTTTAAGGAGCCAGCAAAAAAGTGAAGAGAAAGGAAAGCACAAAAGCACCTCGTCTTACTAAGCACTGGAAAGGGCAGCCGGCAACCGGACGTCAAAGTAGAAAAGCAGCAAGTGAGCGGCCTGTCTCTGCCTACGGCCACACCACCCTGAACACGCCTGATCTCGTCTGATCTTGGAAGCTAAGCAGGGTCAGGCCTGGTTAGTACTTAGATGGGAGACCTCCTGGGAATACCAGGTGCTGTACGCTTTTGCTTTTTCTTACTTCCACAAGCAGGGGTCACTCTCCTCTATGCCTTTTTTCCATTCCTTTTTTCACAAACGCACACATGCTCCTTTCTTCTTTTCATTTGCTTTCTCTCTTGCGCTATTTAATCCTTGCAAAATACCAGCATCCTTCTCATCACCGTGGACCTCCAGCATTGTTGCTTATTTACTTTTAATACTAGGCTTCTTTTCACCAGGACCAGCGACTCCCGCATGACTGGAGGCAACCACCGCTGACCTGGAGGCAACCACTGCTGACCTGGAGGCCAGTTTACAGCACAACCCAAGCAAAACACCTTTGCAGGCCACACGACCCCCCCGAAGAGCAGCTCAAATTCACTTGCAACCATCTCACCCTCTTCCTTCATTCACTCCTGGGCGTTTCGCTGCACCCCAAGTTGTTGGTCCAGCTTGCTCTTTCTGTCACATCCCCGCGATGAACGGTTTAGCCTGCAGGAGACCCTGCGCCGAGCCATTTTTAAACACATCTGATGCGGCAGGTGTTTCATTGCTCAACAAACAACACCTATAGGGACGGCACAGCCTATGCATCGGTCCTTCGGAGACCGCCCCAGAACGGCCAGAGTTCTCGTCCCCACGCGAGCCTGAGGAAGGCTGGCCGGGCGATGGGCCAAGCAGCGTCTACTGACCATACCACCTTGGATACGTCCGATCTCGGAAGCAAAGCAGAGATAGGTTCGGAAATACTTGGTTGGGACACCTCCTGAGAACACCAGGTATTGTAGACAATTTTGATGACGTTTTGCCATCTTGCCCAGCTCGGCTAGCATGGAGTGGCGCCTTGCTGGACACCGACCTTACGTAAAGTAGAGGCTGTAAGTCCCAAGCCTCCCAAGCCCCCCAAGACCTCTAAGATAAGGACGCAACCCCGCAGCCTCTACCAGGCCTCACACCGAGCTCCTTGCCACGGCTAGGAGTGCTTATTGACCCCGCAGCCGGCCGTATGCAAATGATGGCGTTAAAAGCATCTCGCGCTGTGAAGGGGCCAGGCTTTCAGCAGCTGCCCAGGGGATGGTTTTAGAGGGCGACCGCCTAACGAGGGCCAGCAGAAGTAACGTCTTCTTCTTCAAAGAAGCTTGTGTAACTAACCCAATCAGACAGCTGCCCAGGAGCTAACCTCAGTGCTAGGAAGGAGCGGGAGGGAATTGAGGGGGTGGTTCCTGCTAAGGCCCTGAAATAATAATAAGAAAGGCAGGAGAGTCTGACGCATGGTGGCGGAAAAGCTGCAGGTGCAAATAGGGAATGTGGTCTCGTGCGAGCAACTTGTGCATGCTCGCTGTGTGTGAGTGTGCGCTTCCTAGGTACGGCGCGCTGCAGACAGTCAAAAGGGTTGCTCCCTTTCATTAAAAGTTAATCCCCGGCTGCAGGCTATTAGAAAGCAACTAACCGCGCTCTACTCACCCTACCCAGGTCTACCGGTGAGTCTCGCCGCTGCTCCCGGCCTGTGGCATTGGCCGCGACGCTGACGTTCCGTCGACAGCGCGGCAGCCGATCAGTGAGCTCAGCGGCTCTGAGCGGGGCGTTCTGTCTACAAGACCTTTTTAAGGAGCCAGCAAAAAAGTGAAGAGAAAGGAAAGCACAAAAGCACCTTGTCTTACTAAGCACTGGAAAGGGCAGCCGGCAACCGGACGTCAAAGTAGAAAAGCAGCAAGTGAGAGGCCTGTCTCTGTCTATGGCCACACTACCCTGAACACGCCCGATCTTGTCTGGTCTTGGAAGCTAAGCAGGGTTGGGCTTGGTTAGTACTTGGATGGGAGACCGCCTGGGAATATCAGGTGCTGTAGGCTTTTTCTTTTTCTTACTTCCACCAGCAGGGGTCACTCTCCTCTATGCCTTTTTTCCATTCCTTTTTTCACAAGCGCACACATGCTCCTTTCTTCTTTTCATTTGCTTTCTCTCTTGCGCTATTTAATCCTTGCAAAATACCAGCATCCTTCTCATCACCGTGGGCCTCCAGCATTGTTGCTTATTTACTTTTAATACTAGGCTTCTTTTCACCAGGACCAGCGACTCCCGCATGACTGGAGGCAACCACCGCTGACCTGGAGGCAACCACCGGTAACCTGGAGGCCAGTTTACAGCACAACCCAAGCAAAACACCTTTGCAGGCCACACGACCCCCCCGAAGAGCAGCTCAAATTCACTTGCAACCATCTCACCCTCTTCCTTCATTCACTCCTGGGCGTTTCGCTCCACCCCAAGTTGTCGGTCCAGCTTGCTCTTTCTGTCACATCCCCGCGATGAACGGTTTAGCCTGCAGGAGACCCTGCGCCGAGCCATTTTTAAACACATCTGATGCGGCAGGTGTTTCATTGCTCAACAAACAACACCTATAGGGACGGCACAGCCTATGCATCGGTCCTTCGGAGACCGCCCCAGAACGGCCAGAGTTCTCGTCCCCACGCGAGCCTGAGGAAGGCTGGCCGGGCGATGGGCCAAGCAGCGTCTACTGACCATACCACCTTGGATACGTCCGATCTCGGAAGCAAAGCAGAGATGGGTTCGGAAATACTTGGTTGGGACACCTCCTGAGAACACCAGGTATTGTAGACAATTTTGATGACGTTTTGCCATCTTGCCCAGCTCGGCTAGCATGGAGTGGCGCCTTGCTGGACACCGACCTTACGTAAAGTAGAGGCTGTAAGTCCCAAGCCTCCCAAGCCCCCCAAGACCTCTAAGATAAGGACGCAACCCCGCAGCCTCTACCAGGCCTCACACCGAGCTCCTTGCCACGGCTAGGAGTGCTTATTGACCCCGCAGCCGGCCGTATGCAAATGATGGCGTTAAAAGCATCTCGCGCTGTGAAGGGGCCAGGCTTTCAGCAGCTGCCCAGGGGATGGTTTTAGAGGGCGACCGCCTAACGAGGGCCAGCAGAAGTAACGTCTTCTTCTTCAAAGAATCTTGTGTAACTAACCCAATCAGACAGCTGCCCAGGAGCTAACCTCAGTGCTAGGAAGGAGCGGGAGGGAATTGAGGGGGTGGTTCCTGCTAAGGCCCTGAAATAATAATAAGACAGGCAGGAGAGTCTGACGCATGGTGGCGGAAAAGCTGCAGGTGCAAATAGGGAATGTGGTCTCGTGCGAGCAACTTGTGCATGCTCGCTGTGTGTGAGTGTGCGCTTCCTAGGTACGGCGCGCTGCAGACAGTCAAAAGGGTTGCTCCCTTTCATTAAAAGTTAATCCCCGGCTGCAGGCTATTAGAAAGCAACTAACCGCGCTCTACTCACCCTACCCAGGTCTACCGGTGAGTCTCGCCGCTGCTCCCGGCCTGTGGCATTGGCCGCGACGCTGACGTTCCGTCGACAGCGCGGCAGCCGATCAGTGAGCTCAGCGGCTCTGAGCGGGGCGTTCTGTCTACAAGACCTTTTTAAGGAGCCAGCAAAAAAGTGAAGAGAAAGGAAAGCACAAAAGCACCTTGTCTTACTAAGCACTGGAAAGGGCAGCCGGCAACCGGACGTCAAAGTAGAAAAGCAGCAAGTGAGAGGCCTGTCTCTGTCTATGGCCACACCACCCTGAACACGCCCGATCTTGTCTGATCTTGGAAGCTAAGCAGGGTTGGGCTTGGTTAGTACTTGGATGGGAGACCGCCTGGGAATATCAGGTGCTGTAGGCTTTTTCTTTTTCTTACTTCCACCAGCAGGGGTCACTCTCCTCTATGCCTTTTTTCCATTCCTTTTTTCACAAACGCACACATGCTCCTTTCTTCTTTTCATTTGCTTTCTCTCTTGCGCTATTTAATCCTTGCAAAATACCAGCATCCTTCTCATCACCGTGGGCCTCCAGCATTGTTGCTTATTTACTTTTAATACTAGGCTTCTTTTCACCAGGACCAGCGACTCCCGCATGACTGGAGGCAACCACCCCTGACCTGGAGGCCAGTTTACAGCACAACCCAAGCAAAACACCTTTGCAGGCCACACGACCCCCCCGAAGAGCAGCTCAAATTCACTTGCAACCATCTCACCCTCTTCCTTCATTCACTCCTGGGCGTTTCGCTCCACCCCAAGTTGTCGGTCCAGCTTGCTCTTTCTGTCACATCCCCGCGATGAACGGTTTAGCCTGCAGGAGACCCTGCGCCGAGCCATTTTTAAACACATCTGATGCGGCAGGTGTTTCATTGCTCAACAAACAACACCTATAGGGACGGCACAGCCTATGCATCGGTCCTTCGGAGACCGCCCCAGAACGGCCAGAGTTCTCGTCCCCACGCGAGCCTGAGGAAGGCTGGCCGGGCGATGGGCCAAGCAGCGTCTACTGACCATACCACCTTGGATACGTCCGATCTCGGAAGCAAAGCAGAGATGGGTTCGGAAATACTTGGTTGGGACACCTCCTGAGAACACCAGGTATTGTAGACAATTTTGATGACGTTTTGCCATCTTGCCCAGCTCGGCTAGCATGGAGTGGCGCCTTGCTGGACACCGACCTTACGTAAAGTAGAGGCTGTAAGTCCCAAGCCTCCCAAGCCCCCCAAGACCTCTAAGATAAGGACGCAACCCCGCAGCCTCTACCAGGCCTCACACCGAGCTCCTTGCCACGGCTAGGAGTGCTTATTGACCCCGCAGCCGGCCGTATGCAAATGATGGCGTTAAAAGCATCTCGCGCTGTGAAGGGGCCAGGCTTTCAGCAGCTGCCCAGGGGATGGTTTTAGAGGGCGACCGCCTAACGAGGGCCAGCAGAAGTAACGTCTTCTTCTTCAAAGAAGCTTGTGTAACTAACCCAATCAGACAGCTGCCCAGGAGCTAACCTCAGTGCTAGGAAGGAGCGGGAGGGAATTGAGGGGGTGGTTACTGCTAAGGCCCTGAAATAATAATAAGACAGGCAGGAGAGTCTGACGCATGGTGGCGGAAAAGCTGCAGGTGCAAATAGGGAATGTGGTCTCGTGCGAGCAACTTGTGCATGCTCGCTGTGTGTGAGTGTGCGCTTCCTAGGTACGGCGCGCTGCAGACAGTCAAAAGGGTTGCTCCCTTTCATTAAAAGTTAATCCCCGGCTGCAGGCTATTAGAAAGCAACTAACCGCGCTCTACTCACCCTACCCAGGTCTACCGGTGAGTCTCGCCGCTGCTCCCGGCCTGTGGCATTGGCCGCGACGCTGACGTTCCGTCGACAGCGCGGCAGCCGATCAGTGAGCTCAGCGGCTCTGAGCGGGGCGTTCTGTCTACAAGACCTTTTTAAGGAGCCAGCAAAAAAGTGAAGAGAAAGGAAAGCACAAAAGCACCTTGGCTTACTAAGCACTGGAAAGGGCAGCCGGCAACCGGACGTCAAAGTAGAAAAGCAGCAAGTGAGAGGCCTGTCTCTGTCTATGGCCACACCACCCTGAACACGCCCGATCTTGTCTGATCTTGGAAGCTAAGCAGGGTTGGGCTTGGTTAGTACTTGGATGGGAGACCGCCTGGGAATATCAGGTGCTGTAGGCTTTTTCTTTTTCTTACTTCCACCAGCAGGGGTCACTCTCCTCTATGCCTTTTTTCCATTCCTTTTTTCACAAGCGCACACATGCTCCTTTCTTCTTTTCATTTGCTTTCTCTCTTGCGCTATTTAATCCTTGCAAAATACCAGCATCCTTCTCATCACCGTGGGCCTCCAGCATTGTTGCTTATTTACTTTTAATACTAGGCTTCTTTTCACCAGGACCAGCGACTCCCGCATGACTGGAGGCAACCACCCCTGACCTGGAGGCCAGTTTACAGCACAACCCAAGCAAAACACCTTTGCAGGCCACACGACCCCCCCGAAGAGCAGCTCAAATTCACTTGCAACCATCTCACCCTCTTCCTTCATTCACTCCTGGGCGTTTCGCTCCACCCCAAGTTGTCGGTCCAGCTTGCTCTTTCTGTCACATCCCCGCGATGAACGGTTTAGCCTGCAGGAGACCCTGCGCCGAGCCATTTTTAAACACATCTGATGCGGCAGGTGTTTCATTGCTCAACAAACAACACCTATAGGGACGGCACAGCCTATGCATCGGTCCTTCGGAGACCGCCCCAGAACGGCCAGAGTTCTCGTCCCCACGCGAGCCTGAGGAAGGCTGGCCGGGCGATGGGCCAAGCAGCGTCTACTGACCATACCACCTTGGATACGTCTGATCTCGGAAGCAAAGCAGAGATGGGTTCGGAAATACTTGGTTGGGACACCTCCTGAGAACACCAGGTATTGTAGACAATTTTGATGACGTTTTGCCATCTTGCCCAGCTCAGCTAGCATGGAGTGGCGCCTTGCTGGACACCGACCTTACGTAAAGTAGAGGCTGTAAGTCCCAAGCCTCCCAAGCCCCCCAAGACCTCTAAGATAAGGACGCAACCCCGCAGCCTCTACCAGGCCTCACACCGAGCTCCTTGCCACGGCTAGGAGTGCTTATTGACCCCGCAGCCGGCCGTATGCAAATGATGGCGTTAAAAGCATCTCGCGCTGTGAAGGGGCCAGGTTTTCAGCAGCTGCCCAGGGGATGGTTTTATAGGGCGACCGCCTAACGAGGGCCAGCAGAAGTAACGTCTTCTTCTTCAAAGAAGCTTGTGTAACTAACCCAATCAGACAGCTGCCCAGGAGCTAACCTCAGTGCTAGGAAGGAGCGGGAGGGAATTGAGGGGGTGGTTCCTGCTAAGGCCCTGAAATAATAATAAGACAGGCAGGAGAGTCTGACGCATGGTGGCGGAAAAGCTGCAGGTGCAAATAGGGAATGTGGTCTCGTGCGAGCAACTTGTGCATGCTCGCTGTGTGTGAGTGTGCGCTTCCTAGGTACGGCGCGCTGCAGACAGTCAAAAGGGTTGCTCCCTTTCATTAAAAGTTAATCCCCGGCTGCAGGCTATTAGAAAGCAACTAACCGCGCTCTACTCACCCTACCCAGGTCTACCGGTGAGTCTCGCCGCTGCTCCCGGCCTGTGGCATTGGCCGCGACGCTGACGTTCCGTCGACAGCGCGGCAGCCGATCAGTGAGCTCAGCGGCTCTGAGCGGGGCGTTCTGTCTACAAGACCTTTTTAAGGAGCCAGCAAAAAAGTGAAGAGAAAGGAAAGCACAAAAGCACCTCGTCTTACTAAGCACTGGAAAGGGCAGCCGGCAACCGGACGTCAAAGTAGAAAAGCAGCAAGTGAGAGGCCTGTCTCTGCCTACGGCTACACCACCCTGAACACGCCTGATCTCGTCTGATCTTGGAAGCTAAGCAGGGTTGGGCCTGGTTAGTACTTAGATGGGAGACCTCCTGGGAATACCAGGTGCTGTACGCTTTTGCTTTTTCTTACTTCCACAAGCAGGGGTCACTCTCCTCTATGCCTTTTTTCCATTCCTTTTTTCACAAACGCACACATGCTCCTTTCTTCTTTTCATTTGCTTTCTCTCTTGCGCTATTTAATCCTTGCAAAATACCAGCATCCTTCTCATCACCGTGGACCTCCAGCATTGTTGCTTATTTACTTTTAATACTAGGCTTCTTTTCACCAGGACCAGCGACTCCCGCATGACTGGAGGCAACCACCCCTGACCTGGAGGCCAGTTTACAGCACAACCCAAGCAAAACACCTTTGCAGGCCACACGACCCCACCGAAGAGCAGCTCAAATTCACTTGCAACCATCTCACCCTCTTCCTTCATTCACTCCTGGGCGTTTCGCTCCACCCCAAGTTGTCGGTCCAGCTTGCTCTTTCTGTCACATCCCCGCGATGAACGGTTTAGCCTGCAGGAGACCCTGCGCCGAGCCATTTTTAAACACATCTGATGCGGCAGGTGTTTCATTGCTCAACAAACAACACCTATAGGGACGGCACAGCCTATGCATCGGTCCTTCGGAGACCGCCCCAGAACGGCCAGAGTTCTCGTCCCCACGCGAACCTGAGGAAGGCTGGCCGGGCGATGGGCCAAGCAGCGTCTACTGACCATACCACCTTGGATACGTCCGATCTCGGAAGCAAAGCAGAGATGGGTTCGGAAATACTTGGTTGGGACACCTCCTGAGAACACCAGGTATTGTAGACAATTTTGATGACGTTTTGCCATCTTGCCCAGCTCGGCTAGCATGGAGTGGCGCCTTGCTGGACACCGACCTTACGTAAAGTAGAGGCTGTAAGTCCCAAGCCTCCCAAGCCCCCCAAGACCTCTAAGATAAGGACGCAACCCCGCAGCCTCTACCAGGCCTCACACCGAGCTCCTTGCCACGGCTAGGAGTGCTTATTGACCCCGCAGCCGGCCGTATGCAAATGATGGCGTTAAAAGCATCTCGCGCTGTGAAGGGGCCAGGCTTTCAGCAGCTGCCCAGGGGATGGTTTTAGAGGGCGACCGCCTAACGAGGGCTAGCAGAAGTAACGTCTTCTTCTTCAAAGAAGCTTGTGTAACTAACCCAATCAGACAGCTGCCCAGGAGCTAACCTCAGTGCTAGGAAGGAGCGGGAGGGAATTGAGGGGGTGGTTCCTGCTAAGGCCCTGAAATAATAATAAGACAGGCAGGAGAGTCTGACGCATGGTGGCGGAAAAGCTGCAGGTGCAAATAGGGAATGTGGTCTCGTGCGAGCAACTTGTGCATGCTCGCTGTGTGTGAGTGTGCGCTTCCTAGGTACGGCGCGCTGCAGACAGTCAAAAGGGTTGCTCCCTTTCATTAAAAGTTAATCCCCGGCTGCAGGCTATTAGAAAGCAACTAACCGCGCTCTACTCACCCTACCCAGGTCTACCGGTGAGTCTCGCCGCTGCTCCCGGCCTGTGGCATTGGCCGCGACGCTGACGTTCCGTCGACAGCGCGGCAGCCGATCAGTGAGCTCAGCGGCTCTGAGCGGGGCGTTCTGTCTACAAGACCTTTTTAAGGAGCCAGCAAAAAAGTGAAGAGAAAGGAAAGCACAAAAGCACCTTGTCTTACTAAGCACTGGAAAGGGCAGCCGGCAACCGGACGTCAAAGTAGAAAAGCAGCAAGTGAGAGGCCTGTCTCTGTCTATGGCCACACCACCCTGAACACGCCCGATCTTGTCTGATCTTGGAAGCTAAGCAGCGTTGGGCTTGGTTAGTACTTGGATGGGAGACCGCCTGGGAATATCAGGTGCTGTAGGCTTTTTCTTTTTCTTACTTCCACCAGCAGGGGTCACTCTCCTCTATGCCTTTTTTCCATTCCTTTTTTCACAAGCGCACACATGCTCCTTTCTTCTTTTCATTTGCTTTTTCTCTTGCGCTATTTAATCCTTGCAAAATACCAGCATCCTTCTCATCACCGTGGGCCTCCAGCATTGTTGCTTATTTACTTTTAATACTAGGCTTCTTTTCACCAGGACCAGCGACTCCCGCATGACTGGAGGCAACCACCCCTGACCTGGAGGCCAGTTTACAGCACAACCCAAGCAAAACACCTTTGCAGGCCACACGACCCCCCCGAAGAGCAGCTCAAATTCACTTGCAACCATCTCACCCTCTTCCTTCATTCACTCCTGGGCGTTTCGCTCCACCCCAAGTTGTCGGTCCAGCTTGCTCTTTCTGTCACATCCCCGCGATGAATGGTTTAGCCTGCAGGAGACCCTGCGCCGAGCCATTTTTAAACACATCTGATGCGGCAGGTGTTTCATTGCTCAACAAACAACACCTATAGGGACGGCACAGCCTATGCATCGGTCCTTCGGAGACCGCCCCAGAACGGCCAGAGTTCTCGTCCCCACGCGAGCCTGAGGAAGGCTGGCCGGGCGATGGGCCAAGCAGCGTCTACTGACCATACCACCTTGGATACGTCCGATCTCGGAAGCAAAGCAGAGATGGGTTCGGAAATACTTGGTTGGGACACCTCCTGAGAACACCAGGTATTGTAGACAATTTTGATGACGTTTTGCCATCTTGCCCAGCTCGGCTAGCATGGAGTGGCGCCTTGCTGGACACCGACCTTACGTAAAGTAGAGGCTGTAAGTCCCAAGCCTCCCAAGCCCCCCAAGACCTCTAAGATAAGGACGCAACCCCGCAGCCTCTACCAGGCCTCACACCGAGCTCCTTGCCACGGCTAGGAGTGCTTATTGACCCCGCAGCCGGCCGTATGCAAATGATGGCGTTAAAAGCATCTCGCGCTGTGAAGGGGCCAGGCTTTCAGCAGCTGCCCAGGGGATGGTTTTAGAGGGCGACCGCCTAACGAGGGCCAGCAGAAGTAACGTCTTCTTCTTCAAAGAAGCTTGTGTAACTAACCCAATCAGACAGCTGCCCAGGAGCTAACCTCAGTGCTAGGAAGGAGCGGGAGGGAATTGAGGGGGTGGTTCCTGCTAAGGCCCTGAAATAATAATAAGACAGGCAGGAGAGTCTGACGCATGGTGGCGGAAAAGCTGCAGGTGCAAATAGGGAATGTGGTCTCGTGCGAGCAACTTGTGCATGCTCGCTGTGTGTGAGTGTGCGCTTCCTAGGTACGGCGCGCTGCAGACAGTCAAAAGGGTTGCTCCCTTTCATTAAAAGTTAATCCCCGGCTGCAGGCTATTAGAAAGCAACTAACCGCGCTCTACTCACCCTACCCAGGTCTACCGGTGAGTCTCGCCGCTGCTCCCGGCCTGTGGCATTGGCCGCGACGCTGACGTTCCGTCGACAGCGCGGCAGCCGATCAGTGAGCTCAGCGGCTGTGAGCGGGGCATTCTGTCTACAAGACCATTTTAAGGAGCCAGCAAAAAAGTGAAGAGAAAGGAAAGCACAAAAGCACCTTGTCTTACTAAGCACTGGAAAGGGCAGCCGGCAACCGGACGTCAAAGTAGAAAAGCAGCAAGTGAGAGACCTGTCTCTGCCTACGGCCACACCACCATGAACACGCCTGATCTTGTCTGATCTTGGAATCTAAGCAGGGTTGGGCCTGCTTAGTACTTGGATGGGAGACCGCCTGGGAATACCAGGTGCTGTAGGCTTTTTCTTTTTCTTACTTCCACAAGCAGGGGTCACTCTCCTCTATGCCTTTTTTCCATTCCTTTTTTCACAAGCGCACACATGCTCCTTTCTTCTTTTCATTTGCTTTCTCTCTTGCGCTATTTAATCCTTGCAAAATACCAGCATCCTTCTCATCACCGTGGACCTCCAGCATTGTTGCTTATTTACTTTTAATACTAGGCTTCTTTTCACCAGGACCAGCGACTCCCGCATGACTGGAGGCAACCACCGCTGACCTGGAGGCAACCACTGGTAACCTGGAGGCCAGTTTACAGCACAACCCAAGCAAAACACCTTTGCAGGCCACACGACCCCCCCCCGAAGAGCAGCTCAAATTCACTCGCAACCATCTCACCCTCTTCCTTCATTCACTCCTGGGCGTTTCGCTCCACCCCAAGTTGCGGGTCCAGCTTGCTCTTTCTGTCACATCCCCGCGATGAACGGTTTAGCCTGCAGGAGACCCTGCGCCGAGCCATTTTTAAACACATCTGATGCGGCAGGTGTTTCATTGCTCAACAAACAACACCTATAGGGACGGCACAGCCTATGCATCGGTCCTTCGGAGACCGCCCCAGAACGGCCAGAGTTCTCGTCCCCACGCGATCCTGAGGAAGGCTGGCCGGGCGATGGGCCAAGCAGCGTCCACTGACCATACCACCTTGGATACGTCTGATCTCGGAAGCAAAGCAGAGATGGGTTCGGAAATACTTGGTTGGGACACCTCCTGAGAACACCAGGTATTGTAGACAATTTTGATGACGTTTTGCCATCTTGCCCAGCTCGGCTAGCATGGAGTGGCGCCTTGCTGGACACCGACCTTACGTAAAGTAGAGGCTGGAAGTCCCAAGCCTCCCAAGCCCCCCAAGACCACTAAGATAAGGACGCAACCGCGCCGCCTCTACCAGGCCTCACATCGAGCTCCTTGCCACGGCTAGGAGTGCTTATTGACCCCGCAGCCGGCCGTATGCAAATGATGGCGTTAAAAGCATCTCGCGCTGTGAAGGGGCCAGGCTTTCAGCAGCTGCCCAGGCGATGGTTTTAGAGGGCGACCGCCTAACGAGGGCCAGCAGAAGTAACGTCTTCTTCTTCAAAGAAGCTTGTGTAACTAACCCAATCAGACAGCTGCCCAGGAGCTAACCTCAGTGCTAGGAAGGAGCGGGAGGGAATTGAGGGGGTGGTTCCTGCTAAGGCCCTGAAATAATAATAAGACAGGCAGGAGAGTCTGACGCATGGTGGCGGAAAAGCTGCAGGTGCAAATAGGGAATGTGGTCTCGTGCGAGCAACTTGTGCATGCTCGCTGTGTGTGAGTGTGCGCTTCCTAGGTACGGCGCGCTGCAGACAGTCAAAAGGGTTGCTCCCTTTCATTAAAAGTTAATCCCCGGCTGCAGGCTATTAGAAAGCAACTAACCGCGCTCTACTCACCCT
>NW_027362764.1:690762224-690784724 GCF_046119375.1 Phyllobates terribilis
AGCACAACCCAAGGAAAACACCTTTGCAGGCCACACGACCCCCCCCGAAGAGCAGCTCAAATTCACTCGCAACCATCTCTCCCTCTTCCTTCATTCACTCCTGGGCGTTTCGCTCCACCCCAAGTTGCGGGTCCAGCTTGCTCTTTCTGTCACATCCCCGCGATGAACGGTTTAGCCTGCAGGAGACCCTGCGCCGAGCCATTTTTAAACACATCTGATGCGGCAGGTGTTTCATTGCTCAACAAACAACACCTATAGGGACGGCACAGCCTATGCATCGGTCCTTCGGAGACCGCCCCAGAACGGCCAGAGTTCTCGTCCCCACGCGAGCCTGAGGAAGGCTGGCCGGGCGATGGGCCAAGCAGCGTCTACTGGCCATACCACCTTGGATACGTCCGATCTCGGAAGCAAAGCAGAGATGGGTTCGGAAATACTTAGTTGGGACACCTCCTGAGAACACCAGGTATTGTAGACAATTTTGATGACGTTTTGCCATCTTGCCCAGCTCGGCTAGCATGGAGTGGCGCCTTGCTGGACACCGACCTTACGTAAAGTAGAGGCTGGAAGTCCCAAGCCTCCCAAGCCCCCCAAGACCTCTAAGATAAGGACGCAACCCCGCCGCCTCTACCAGGCCTCACACCGAGCTCCTTGCCACGGCTAGGAGTGCTTATTGACCCCGCAGCCGGCCGTATGCAAATGATGGCGTTAAAAGCATCTCGCGCTGTGAAGGGGCCAGGCTTTCAGCAGCTGCCCAGGGGATGGTTTTAGAGGGCGACCGCCTAACGAGGGCCAGCAGAAGTAACGTCTTCTTCTTCAAAGAAGCTTGTGTAACTAACCCAATCAGACAGCTGCCCAGGAGCTAACCTCAGTGCTAGGAAGGAGCGGGAGGGAATTGAGGGGGTGGTTCCTGCTAAGGCCCTGAAATAATAATAAGACAGGCAGGAGAGTCTGACGCATGGTGGCGGAAAAGCTGCAGGTGCAAATAGGGAATGTGGTCTCGTGCGAGCAACTTGTGCATGCTCGCTGTGTGTGAGTGTGCGCTTCCTAGGTACGGCGCGCTGCAGACAGTCAAAAGGGTTGCTCCCTTTCATTATAAGTTAATCCCCGGCTGCAGGATATTAGAAAGCAACTAACCGAGTTCTACTCACCCTACCCAGGTCTACCGGTGAGTCTCGCCGCTGCTCCCGGCCTGTGGCATTGGCCGCGACGCTGACGTTCCGTCGACAGAGCGGCAGCCGATCAGTGAGCTCAGCGGCTCTGAGCGGGGCGTTCTGTCTACAAGACCTTTTTAAGGAGCCAGCAAAAAAGTGAAGAGAAAGGAAAGCACAAAAGCACCTTGTCTTACTAAGCACTGGAAAGGGCAGCCGGCAACCAGACGTCAACGTAGAAAAGCAGCAAGTGAGAGGCCTGTCTCTGCCTACGGCCACACCACCCTGAACACGCCCGATCTCGTCTGATCTTGGAAGCTAAGCAGGGTTGGGCCTGGTTAGTATTTGGATGGGAGACCGCCTGGGAATACCAGGTGCTGTAGGCTTTTGCTTTTTCTTACTTCCACCAGCAGTGGTCACTCTCCTCTATGCCTTTTTTCCATTCCTTTTTTCACAAGCGCACACATGCTCCTTTCTTCTTTTCATTTGCTTTCTCTCTTGCGCTATTTAATCCTTGCAAAATACCAGCATCCTTCTCATCACCGTGGGCCTCCAGCATTGTTGCTTATTTACTTTTAATACTAGGCTTCTTTTCACCAGGACCAGCGACTCCCGCATGACTGGAGGCAACCACCGCTGACCTGGAGGCACCACCGGTAACCTGGAGGCCAGTTTACAGCACAACCCAAGCAAAACACCTTTGCAGGCCACACGACCCCCCCGAAGAGCAGCTCAAATTCACTCGCAACCATCTCACCCTCTTCCTTCATTCACTCCTGGGCGTTTCGCTCCACCCCAAGTTGCGGGTCCAGCTTGCTCTTTCTGTCACATCCCCGCGATGAACGGTTTAGCCTGCAGGAGACCCTGCGCCGAGCCATTTTTAAACACATCTGATGCGGCAGGTGTTTCATTACTCAACAAACAACACCTATAGGGACGGCACAGCCTATGCATCGGTCCTTCGGAGACCGCCCCAGAACGGCCAGAGTTCTCGTACCTACGCGAGCCTGAGGAAGGCTGGCCGGGCGATGGGCCAAGCAGCGTCTACTGGCCATACCACCTTGGATACGTCCGATCTCGGAAGCAAAGCAGAGATGGGTTTGGAAATACTTGGTTGGGACACCTCCTGAGAACACCAGGTATTGTAGACAATTTTGATGACGTTTTGCCATCTTGCCCAGCTCGGCTAGCATGGAGTGGCGCCTTGCTGGACACCGACCTTACGTAAAGTAGAGGCTGGAAGTCCCAAGCCTCCCAAGCCCCCCAAGACCTCTAAGATAAGGACGCAACCCCGCCGCCTCTACCAGGCCTCACACCGAGCTCCTTGCCACGGCTAGGAGTGCTTATTGACCCCGCAGCCGGCCGTATGCAAATGATGGCGTTAAAAGCATCTCGCGCTGTGAAGGGGCCAGGCTTTCAGCAGCTGCCCAGGGGATGGTTTTAGAGGGCGACCGCCTAACGAGGGCCAGCAGAAGTAACGTCTTCTTCTTCAAAGAAGCTTGTGTAACTAACCCAATCAGACAGCTGCCCAGGAGCTAACCTCAGTGCTAGGAAGGAGCGGGAGGGAATTGAGGGGGTGGTTCCTGCTAAGGCCCTGAAATAATAATAATAAGACAGGCAGGAGAGTCTGACGCATGGTGGCGGAAAAGCTGCAGGTGCAAATAGGGAATGTGGTCTCGTGCGAGCAACTTGTGCATGCTCGCTGTGTGTGAGTGTGCGCTTCCTAGGTACGGCGCGCTGCAGACAGTCAAAAGGGTTGCTCCCTTTCATTAAAAGTTAATCCCCGGCTGCAGGCTATTAGAAAGCAACTAACCGCGCTCTACTCACCCTACCCAGGTCTACCGGTGAGTCTCGCCGCTGCTCCCGGCCTGTGGCATTGGCCGCGACGCTGACGTTCCGTCGACAGCGCGGCAGCCGATCAGTGAGCTCAGCGGCTCTGAGCGGGGCGTTCTGTCTACAAGACCTTTTTAAGGAGCCAGCAAAAAAGTGAAGAGAAAGGAAAGCACAAAAGCACCTTGTCTTACTAAGCACTGGAAAGGGCAGCCGGCAACCGGACGTCAAAGTGGAAAAGCAGCAAGTGAGAGGCCTGTCTCTGCCTACGGCCACACCACCCTGAACATGCCCGATCTCATCTGATCTTGGAAGCTAAGCAGGGTCAGGCCTGGTTAGTACTTGGATGGGAGGCCGCCTGGGAATACCAGGTGCTGTAGGCTTTTGCTTTTTCTTACTTCCACCAGCAGGGGTCACTCTCCTCTATGCCTTTTTTCCATTCCTTTTTTCACAAGCGCACACATGCTCCTTTCTTCTTTTCATTTGCTTTCTCTCTTGCGCTATTTAATCCTTGCAAAATAACAGCATCCTTCTCATCACCGTGGGCCTCCAGCATTGTTGCTTATTTACTTTTAATACTAGGCTTCTTTTCACCAGGACCAGCGACTCCCGCATGACTGGAGGCAACCACCGCTGACCTGGAGGCAACCACCGGTAACCTGGAGGCCAGTTTACAGCACAACCCAAGCAAAACACCTTTGCAGGCCACACGACCCCCCCGAAAAACAGCTCAAATTCACTCGCAACCATCTCACCCTCTTCCTTCATTCACTCCTGGGCGTTTCGCTCCACCCCTAGTTGCGGGTCCAGCTTGCTCTTTCTGTCACATCCCCGCGATGAACGGTTTAGCCTGCAGGAGACCCTGCGCCGAGCCATTTTTAAACACATCTGATGCGGCAGGTGTTTCATTGCTCAACAAACAACACCTATAGGGACGGCACAGCCTATGCATCGGTCCTTCGGAGACCGCCCCAGAACAGCCAGAGTTCTCGTTCCCACGCGAGCCTGAGGAAGGCTGGCCAGGCGATGGGCCAAGCAGCGTCTACTGGCCATACCACCTTGGATACGTCCGATCTCGCAAGCAAAGCAGAGATGGGTTCGGAAATACTTGGTTGGGACACCTCCTGAGAACACCAGGTATTGTAGACAATTTTGATGACGTTTTGCCATCTTGCCCAGCTCGGCTAGCATTGAGTGGCGCCTTGCTGGACACCGACCTTACGTAAAGTAGAGGCTGGAAGTCCCAAGCCTCCCAAGCCCCCCAAGACCTCTAAGATAAGGACGCTACCAGGCCTCACACCGAGCTCCTTGCCACGGCTAGGAGTGCTTATTGACCCCGCAGCCGGCCGTATGCAAATGATGGCGTTAAAAGCATCTCGCGCTGTGAAGGGGCCAGGCTTTCAGCAGCTGCCCAGGGGATGGTTTTAGAGGGCGACCGCCTAACGAGGGCCAGCAGAAGTAACGTCTTCTTCTTCAAAGAAGCTTGTGTAACTAACCCAATCAGACAGCTGCCCAGGAGCTAACCTCAGTGCTAGGAAGGAGCGGGAGGGAATTGAGGGTTTGGTTCCTGCTAAGGCCCTGAAATAATAATAAGACAGGCAGGAGAGTCTGACGCATGGTGGCGGAAAAGCTGCAGGTGCAAATAGGGAATGTGGTCTCGTGCGAGCAACTTGTGCATGCTCGCTGTGTGTGAGTGTGCGCTTCCTAGGTACGGCGCGCTGCAGACAGTCAAAAGGGTTGCTCCCTTTCATTAAAAGTTAATCCCCGGCTGCAGGCTATTAGAAAGCAACTAACCGCGCTCTACTCACCCTACCCAGGTCTACCGGTGAGTCTCGCCGCTGCTCCCGGCCTGTGGCATTGGCCGCGACGCTGACGTTCCGTCGACAGCGCGGCAGCCGATCAGTGAGCTCAGCGGCTCTGAGCGGGGCGTTCTGTCTACAAGACCTTTTTAAGGAGCCAGCAAAAAAGTGAAGAGAAAAGAAAGCACAAAAGCACCTTGTCTTACTAAGCACTGGAAAGGGCAGCCGGCAACCGGACGTTAAAGTGGAAAAGCAGCAAGTGAGAGGCCTGTCTCTGCCTATGGCCACACCACCCTGAACACGCCCGATCTCGTCTGATCTTGGAAGCTAAGCAGCGTTGGGCCTGGTTAGTACTTGGATGGGAGACCGCCTGGGAATACCAGGTGCTGTAGGCTTTTGCCTTTTCTTACTTCCACCAGCAGGGGTCACTCTCCTCTATGCCTTTTTTCCATTCCTTTTTTCACAAGCGCACACATGCTCCTTTCTTCTTTTCATTTGCTTTCTCTCTTGCGCTATTTAATCCTTGCAAAATACCAGCATCCTTCTCATCACCGTGGGCCTCCAGCATTGTTGCTTATTTACTTTTAATACTAGGCTTCTTTTCACCAGGACCAGCGACTCCCGCATGACTGGAGGCAACCACCGCTGACCTGGAGGCAACCACCGGTAACCTGGAGGCCAGTTTACAGCACAACCCAAGCAAAACACCTTTGCAGGCCACACGACCCCCCCGAAGAGCAGCTCAAATTCACTCGCAACCATCTCACCCTCTTCCTTCATTCACTCCTGGGCGTTTCGCTCCACCCCAAGTTGCGGGTCCAGCTTGCTCTTTCTGTCACATCCCCGCGATGAATGGTTTAGCCTGCAGGAGACCCTGCGCCGAGCCATTTTTAAACACATCTGATGCGGCAGGTGTTTCATTGCTCAACAAACAACACCTATAGGGACGGCACAGCCTATGCATCGGTCCTTCGGAGACCGCCCCAGAACGGCCAGAGTTCTCGTCCCCACGCGAGCCTGAGGAAGGCTGGCCAGGCGATGGGCCAAGCAGCGTCTGCTGGCCATACCACCTTGGATACGTCCGATCTCGGAAGCAAAGCAGAGATGGGTTCGGAAATACTTGGTTGGGACACCTCCTGAGAACACCAGGTATTGTAGACAATTTTGATGACGTTTTGCCATCTTGCCCAGCTCGGCTAGTGACGCGCCCCCTGGGCCATATTGTTTAGGGGAATACCCGGAGCCGGATCAGATGGGAGTTGTAGTCTTCCGAGTGGCTATGACCCGGTCCGTGCCCAGGGTGTCAAACTCAGTTGTATGTGGCAGTCCTACAGATGTTATTAAGTTCTTAATGTCGACTACGCCACCCGTTGTATTGCGGTCACTATGGCCGCCGCTGCAGCAGGGTCCGCTGAGGCTGATGGTATTGGTGCAGCTTTTGATAGTATAACCCCCAACGGGTGGGGTATAGCCTCAGGGGGTCAGGTGCAGAGGATGGGGGTTGCGGTGGTGCAGCATAGATGTTAAATGAAGACAGAGTCGGGTTGTGCAGTTTAGGGTATTTACTCACTGCTGATGTTCCGGTCACTCCAGCTTCAAGTGACCACCCGAGCCGTGCTGCGTCCACCAGGTCCTGGATTCAGCAAACCCCCAAACAAGTCCGGAGCGTGACCCTGAGCTCTCCTTCTGTCCTTTCCTCTGGCCGTCCCCACTAGTGATCCACCTAGGTCCAGCTCCCTCGGGCCTTCTGTTGGGACACCCTTGGCCTTGGGTTCCCTGACCCTCCACGTGGTATGCCTTCGGGGTGGATGTAGTGGGTGGCCGTGGCAGACGCTGCCCACGGCCTCCGGTCTCTGGCTAGGGTGTGCTTTTGCCCCCACCAGTTTGGGATCCGGTACCCTATTGCCGACTCTTCACCCGGGGATTGAATTTGGGCTCTCAGAGTCCTCTCTTTGTCTCCTCTGGGTCTTTCCTTCTCTGCTCCACTCTCTCTCTCTCTGGGGCTTCTCTGCTCCTCTTCCTCTGCTCTGCTCTGACAGACTGACCCTGTTCTTTGATGGTGCCCACCTTATATACACCCTCTATGTGTGAGCTCAGGCGACCAGCACCCAATGAGCTCCTATCTTTACCCAGGCTGCTCCCCCTATCTGCCCCTACACTACTTGGGATGTTCCACCCCCCTCCCACTCCAGCCAGGAACAGACTCGGTCGTACCTGCACATTTCTAAGTGGGAGTACCGTCGGCCTGTTCCTCGGAAATGGGATGTATGTAGTGCATGCAGCCTACCGAGCTCAGGTCCACACTCCATCCTTACCCGGGAGTGGAATATCACACCTCTGGGTTGAGGTGCAATACCCCTGTAGCAGCCGAATCCTCAGGGTGCTACATTCCCCCCTGGTAAATCACAGCACGTCCTCGGGCTGTAAGAACAAAACACCACAAAACATACAAATTTTTGCATAAACATATAAAACATATAAAACAACATATATTAGCAGCATTATAAAACTTTTCATATAAAACATTCTCGTCGCCTCTGGCTCCTCCTCCGGTCACTGTGCAACGCGTGACCGGGTAAAGTGCGACAGTCTTTTCTTGAAAAATGGTTTTCCTATAAAACCGGTAGGGGGCGCTTTAGGAAGCGCAACTATATACAAAAGGGGTAGTGGCCGCTCTCAGTCCTCGGCCAGGTATTAGGGAGGAATGACCGCTCTCAGTCCTCGGTCAGTGGGATTTAAGGGAAATACGGGTAAACAGTTCACACTTGCTGGTCCCAACGGGGACTATATTAGCAACAGTTACAGTTCACTGTGCCCCGACGGGCAACTATATACAGCTTCTACTCCGCTGTACTCAACGACGACGTCCTCCTGCTCTTTCTTTGTGATTCACTTTAGCTTCAGACCCGTCCGGGTCCTCTTGTTCTTCCTCCTCACACCGCAGCTCTTCCTTCGTCAGGCGATGCACATGGAGGGCGTAGGGTCCTTTGGCACACTTGTGCCGGGTGAAGGTGACCTCGTCCCCGATGTAAAGGTCACGACCTCTGTGTCCCTCCGGTAGGTGGGACTCAACGTCTCTCCTGGTCACGAAGACGTCGCCTAGGGTGCGGTGGTCTCGGATGAAGCCCCACCCATGCTGCATGTTAAACTTTATCACAGTCCCGGTGGTGCGGGGACTATGCGCTGCACGGGGGTCTCTCCTGGCCCGGCTCTTCTGCTCCGCGCTCCTTATCTGAGCTTGCTGTTCCCGGACCCGCCTCTCTCTCCGCTCCCTCTCGAAGACCTCGAGTTGTTGGCGGCAGCACTCAGCACGCTCCGCTGCAGCTGCCCGAGTCTCCTGAGTGAACCCCATGAGATCTTCTCCGGTGGGGTCCCACTCAAACTGGGTCTCTTCTAGCGGGGGCGAGATCCTCTTTACGGGCTTTGGAGCCGGGATCAGGGGTGCACACATGGCCCCAGCCTTCCTCTGCCGTTCCAGTTCATGATATTCCTGGGGCCAGATGAAAGGCTGCCCATCCGGGCACGTGTGTTGGTTAAACAGGTCCTCTCCCAGATGCGGCACTTTTGGTCTTATGGGCGCGGTGGTGTTAGCGCCCGGGTTGCCCGGGCCTTGCGGCCAGGCCTGGGGTATCTGGAAGGTGAAGGGCACCGTAAGGACGGCGGCGCCCTGGGCTACTTGGCCCTGCGACCAGGCCGGTGGCTCCGCGGAGGTAGGGGGCGCTGTTGGTATTGCGGCGCCCGGGGGTACTAGGCCTTGCGACCAGGCTGGTGGTACTTCCTGCTTGGTCACGCTCGGGGTCGAGGCGTGTGACGTCACAGGGGTCGCGGCTCCCGTTTGAGGCCTAGTCTGCGGCGGTGACGTTGCAGCGACGGGCACGGCAGGATAGACTTCGGGCTCTGCGACGGGGAGCTGGGGCAGGTACGCGGTTTCCCGGTTTGGGGTATAGACGTCCCCTTTACCTGCCTCCACTCGTTCGGCTCCCTTCTCGGCGCCGTCTCCGGCCTTCAGTCCTCCCGCGCCATCCTCAGAGGCGGTCTGCCTCCTCGTCTCGGGTGGTGTGCTCCGCTGACAGGTCTCGGTCTGCTGGGCCATCTCACGGCTCCACTCCGCCAACGTCTCTCGCTGCACCCGGGCCATCCTCCTTGCGAGGCCCTCCAGAGCGGTCTGCGCACACTCCCGGTCTCGGGGGAGCTGTGCTAGGACCTCCACTAGGCCTAGTGGGGTCGTTGCTTCCAGCAGGCTCCTGACCAACGGGTCGGTGCTGCTCTGCTCTCCTTCTGTTGTCTCCAGCAGGCTCCTGGCCAGCGGGCCGGTGCTGCTCTGCTCTCCCTCCTCTGTTTCTAGCAGGCTCCTGGCCAACGGGCCGGTGCTGCTCTGCTTTCTCGCCATCTCCGGGTAAGCTCCTCCGATACTCTTCTCCAGGCTTCTTGCCTCCGGGTGTGCTCTCTCCAGACTGCTCCAGGCGACACCCATCTTTGCTCTCTTCTTCTCCGTCCTCCCACTTCGAGGGCGGTCCCGGGGCCACTTGGTGATTGTCAGCTCCAGGGGCAGTTCTTTCACGCTGACAGACACCTCTAGCATCACAGTCTCTGTTGGTGGGGGCGGTTTCCACTTTTGGCGCCATTTTCGGTCCTGGCCCACGATGGGAGGTGGCCTCTTGCCACCCTCTGGCACGCCCATAATGGCGTCCGCTCTTCCAAGGCGGGAAACCTTTGGAAATGGCGGGAATCGTCTCCCAGTGGCGGGAAACTCTGCAGATGGCGGGAAAAAGCTGTTAATGGCGGACAACCGGCGGGAATCGACCTGTGATGGAGTCCGATGGCGGGGACCCTCCGGAACCGGCAGGAGACTTCTTTTTGAGGTAAACTCGTTCTTTTCTTCAGGCACGCAGTACCCGGATGTTGCGGGCACGTAATCCTGCCGACTATGCCAAAGTTGACGCGCCCCCTGGGCCATATTCTTTAGGGGAATACCCGGAGCCGGATCAGATGGGAGTTGTAGTCTTCCGAGTGGCTATGACCCGGTCCGTGCCCAGGGTGTCAAACTCAGTTGTATGTGGCAGTCCTACAGATGTTATTAAGTTCTTAATGTCGACTACGCCACCCGTTGTATTGCGGTCACTATGGCCGCCGCTGCAGCAGGGTCCGCTGAGGCTGATGGTATTGGTGCAGCTTTTGATAGTATAACCCCCAACGGGTGGGGTATAGCCTCAGGGGGTCAGGTGCAGAGGATGGGGGTTGCGGTGGTGCAGCATAGATGTTAAATGAAGACAGAGTCGGGTTGTGCAGTTTAGGGTATTTACTCACTGCTGATGTTCCGGTCACTCCAGCTTCAAGTGACCACCCGAGCCGTGCTGCGTCCACCAGGTCCTGGATTCAGCAAACCCCCAAACAAGTCCGGAGCGTGACCCTGAGCTCTCCTTCTGTCCTTTCCTCTGGCCGTCCCCACTAGTGATCCACCTAGGTCCAGCTCCCTCGGGCCTTCTGTTGGGACACCCTTGGCCTTGGGTTCCCTGACCCTCCACGTGGTATGCCTTCGGGGTGGATGTAGTGGGTGGCCGTGGCAGACGCTGCCCACGGCCTCCGGTCTCTGGCTAGGGTGTGCTTTTGCCCCCACCAGTTTGGGATCCGGTACCCTATTGCCGACTCTTCACCCGGGGATTGAATTTGGGCTCTCAGAGTCCTCTCTTTGTCTCCTCTGGGTCTTTCCTTCTCTGCTCCACTCTCTCTCTCTCTGGGGCTTCTCTGCTCCTCTTCCTCTGCTCTGCTCTGACAGACTGACCCTGTTCTTTGATGGTGCCCACCTTATATACACCCTCTATGTGTGAGCTCAGGCGACCAGCACCCAATGAGCTCCTATCTTTACCCAGGCTGCTCCCCCTATCTGCCCCTACACTACTTGGGATGTTCCACCCCCCTCCCACTCCAGCCAGGAACAGACTCGGTCGTACCTGCACATTTCTAAGTGGGAGTACCGTCGGCCTGTTCCTCGGAAATGGGATGTATGTAGTGCATGCAGCCTACCGAGCTCAGGTCCACACTCCATCCTTACCCGGGAGTGGAATATCACACCTCTGGGTTGAGGTGCAATACCCCTGTAGCAGCCGAATCCTCAGGGTGCTACACTAGCATTGAGTGGCGCCTTGCTGGACACCGACCTTACGTAAAGTAGAGGCTGGAAGTCCCAAGCCTCCCAAGCCCCCCAAGACCTCTAAGATAAGGACGCAACCCCGCCGCCTCTACCAGGCCTCACACCGAGCTCCTTGCCACGGCTAGGAGTGCTTATTGACCCCGCAGCCGGCCGTATGCAAATGATGGCGTTAAAAGCATCTCGCGCTGTGAAGGGGCCAGGCTTTCAGCAGCTGCCCAGGGGATGGTTTTAGAGGGCGACCGCCTAACGAGGGCCAGCAGAAGTAACGTCTTCTTCTTCAAAGAAGCTTGTGTAACTAACCCAATCAGACAGCTGCCCAGGAGCTAACCTCAGTGCTAGGAAGGAGCGGGAGGGAATTGAGGGGGTGGTTCCTGCTAAGGCCCTGAAATAATAATAAGACAGGCAGGAGAGTCTGACGCATGGTGGCGGAAAAGCTGCAGGTGCAAATAGGGAATGTGGTCTCGTGCGAGCAACTTGTGCATGCTCGCTGTGTGTGAGTGTGCGCTTCCTAGGTACGGCGCGCTGCAGACAGTCAAAAGGGTTGCTCCCTTTCATTAAAAGTTAATCCCCGGCTGCAGGCTATTAGAAAGCAACTAACCGCGCTCTACTCACCCTACCCAGGTCTACCGGTGAGTCTCGCCGCTGCTCCCGGCCTGTGGCATTGGCCGCGACGCTGACGTTCCGTCGACAGCGTGGCAGCCGATCAGTGAGCTCAGCGGCTCTGAGCGGGGCGTTCTGTCTACAAGACCTTTTTAAGGAGCCAGCAAAAAAGTGAAGAGAAAGGAAAGCACAAAAGCACCTTGTCTTACTAAGCACTGGAAAGGGCAGCCGGCAACCGGACGTCAAAGTAGAAAAGCAGCAAGTGAGAGGCCCGTCTCTGCCTATGGCCACACCACCCTGAACACACCTGATCTTGTCTGATCTTGGATTATAAGTAGGGTTGGGCCTGGTTAGTACTTGGATGGGAGACTGCCTGGGAATACCAGGTGCTGTAGGCTTTTGCTTTTTCTTACTTCCACCAGCAGGGGTCACTCTCCTCTATGCCTTTTTTCCATTCCTTTTTTCACAAGCGCACACATGCTCCTTTCTTCTTTTCATTTGCTTTCTCTCTTGTGCTATTTAATCCTTGCAAAATACCAGCATCCTTCTCATCACCGTGGGCCTCCAGCATTGTTGCTTATTTACTTTTAATACTAGGCTTCTTTTCACCAGGACCAGCGACTCCCGCATGACTGGAGGCAACCACCGCTGACCTGGAGGCAACCACCGGTAACCTGGAGGCCAGTTTACAGCACAACCCAAGCAAAACACCTTTGCAGGCCACACGACCCCCCCGAAGAGCAGCTCAAATTCACTCGCAACCATCTCACCCTCTTCCTTCATTCACTCCTGGGCGTTTCGCTCCACCCCAAGTTGCGGGTCCAGCTTGCTCTTTCTGTCACATCCCCGCGATGAACGGTTTAGCCTGCAGGAGACCCTGCGCCAAGCCATTTCTAAACACATCTGATGCGGCAGGTGTTTCATTGCTCAACAAACAACACCTATAGGGACGGCACAGCCTATGCATCGGTCCTTCGGAGACCGCCCCAGAACGGCCAGAGTTCTCGTCCCCACGCGAGCCTGAGGAAGGCTGGCCGGGCGATGGGCCAAGCAGCGTCTACTGGCCATACCACCTTGGATACGTCCGATCTCAGAAGCAAAGCAGAGATGGGTTCGGAAATACTTGGTTGGGACACCTCCTGAGAACACCAGGTATTGTAGACAATTTTGATGACGTTTTGCCATCTTGCCCAGCTTGGCTAGCATTGAGTGGCGCCTTGCTGGACACCGACCTTACGTAAAGTAGAGGCTGGAAGTCCCAAGCATCCCAAGCCCCCCAAGACCTCTAAGATAAGGACGCAACCCCGCCGCCTCTACCAGGCCTCACACCGAGCTCCTTGCCACGGCTAGGAGTGCTTATTGACCCCGCAGCCGGCCGTATGCAAATGATGGCGTTAAAAGCATCTCGCGCTGTGAAGGGGCCAGGCTTTCAGCAGCTGCCCAGGGGATGGTTTTAGAGGGCGACCGCCTAACGAGGGCCAGCAGAAGTAACGTCTTCTTCTTCAAAGAAGCTTGTGTAACTAACCCAATCAGACAGCTGCCCAGGAGCTAACCTCAGTGCTAGGAAGGAGCGGGAGGGAATTGAGGGGGTGGTTCCTGCTAAGGCCCTGAAATAATAATAAGACAGGCAGGAGAGTCTGACGCATGGTGGCGGAAAAGCTGCAGGTGCAAATAGGGAATGTGGTCTCGTGCGAGCAACTTGTGCATGCTCGCTGTGTGTGAGTGTGCACTTCCTAGGTACGGCGCGCTGCAGACAGTCAAAAGGGTTGCTCCCTTTCATTAAAAGTTAATCCCCGGCTGCAGGCTATTAGAAAGCAACTAACCGCGCTCTACTCACCCTACCCAGGTGTACCGGTGAGTCTCGCCGCTGCTCCCGGCCTGTGGCATTGGCCGCGACGCTGACGTTCCGTCGACAGCGCGGCAGCCGATCAGTGAGCTCAGCGGCTCTGAGCGGGGCGTTCTGTCTACAAGACCTTTTTAAGGAGCCAGCAAAAAAGTGAAGAGAAAAGAAAGCACAAAAGCACCTTGTCTTACTAAGCACTGGAAAGGGCAGCCGGCAACCGGACGTCAAAGTGGAAAAGCAGCAAGTGAGAGGCCTGGTTCTGCCTACGGCCACACCACCCTGAACACGCACGATCTCGTCTGATCTTGGAAGCTAAGCAGGGTTGGGCCTGGTTAGTACTTGGATGGGAGACTGCCTGGGAATACCAGGTGCTGTAGGCTTTTGCCTTTTCTTACTTCCACCAGCAGGGGTCACTCTCCTCTATGCCTTTTTTCCATTCCTTTTTTCACAAGCGCACACATGCTCCTTTCTTCTTTTCATTTGCTTTCTCTCTTGCGCTATTTAATCCTTGCAAAATACCAGCATCCTTCTCATCACCGTGGGCCTCCAGCATTGTTGCTTATTTACTTTTAATACTAGGCTTCTTTTCACCAGGACCAGCGACTCCCGCATGACTGGAGGCAACCACCGCTGACCTGGAGGCAACCACCGGTAACCTGGAGGCCAGTTTACAGCACAACCCAAGCAAAACACCTTTGCAGGCCACACGACCCCCCCGAAGAGCAGCTCAAATTCAATCGCAACCATCTCACCCTCTTCCTTCATTCACTCCTGGGCGTTTCGCTCCACCCCAAGTTGCGGGTCCAGCTTGCTCTTTCTGTCACATCCCCGCGATGAACGGTTTAGCCTGCAGGAGACCCTGCGCCGAGCCATTTTTAAACACATCTGATGCGGCAGGTGTTTCATTGCTCAACAAACAACACCTATAGGGACGGCACAGCCTATGCATCGGTCCTTCGGAGACCGCCCCAGAACGGCCAGAGTTCTCGTCCCCACGCGAGCCTGAGGAAGGCTGGCCGGGCGATGGGCCAAGCAGCGTCTACTGGCCATACCACCTTGGATACGTCCGATCTCGGAAGCAAAGCAGAGATGGGTTCGGAAATACTTGGTTGGGACACCTCCTGAGAACACCAGGTATTGTAGACAATTTTGATGACGTTTTGCCATCTTGCCCAGCTCGGCTAGCATTGAGTGGCGCCTTGCTGGACACTGACCTTACGTAAAGTAGAGGCTGGAAGTCCCAAGCATCCCAAGCCCCCCAAGACCTCTAAGATAAGGACGCAACCCCGCCGCCTCTACCAGGCCTCACACCGAGCTCCTTGCCACGGCTAGGATTGCTTATTGACCCCGCAGCCGGCCGTATGCAAATGATGGCGTTAAAAGCATCTCGCGCTGTGAAGGGGCCAGGCTTTCAGCAGCTGCCCAGGGGATGGTTTTAGAGGGCGACCGCCTAACGAGGGCCAGCAGAAGTAACGTCTTCTTCTTCAAAGAATCTTGTGTAACTAACCCAATCAGACAGCTGCCCAGGAGCTAACCTCAGTGCTAGGAAGGAGCGGGAGGGAATTGAGGGGGTGGTTCCTGCTAAGGCCCTGAAATAATAATAAGACAGGCAGGAGAGTCTGACGCATGGTGGCGGAAAAGCTGCAGGTGCAAATAGGGAATGTGGTCTCGTGCGAGCAACTTGTGCATGCTCGCTGTGTGTGAGTGTGCACTTCCTAGGTACGGCGCGCTGCAGACAGTCAAAAGGGTTGCTCCCTTTCATTAAAAGTTAATCCCCGGCTGCAGGCTATTAGAAAGCAACTAACCGCGCTCTACTCACCCTACCCAGGTGTACCGGTGAGTCTCGCCGCTGCTCCCGGCCTGTGGCATTGGCCGCGACGCTGACGTTCCGTCGACAGCGCGGCAGCCGATCAGTGAGCTCAGCGGCTCTGAGCGGGGCGTTCTGTCTACAAGACCTTTTTAAGGAGCCAGCAAAAAAGTGAAGAGAAAAGAAAGCACAAAAGCACCTTGTCTTACTAAGCACTGGAAAGGGCAGCCGGCAACCGGACGTCAAAGTGGAAAAGCAGCAAGTGAGAGGCCTGGTTCTGCCTACGGCCACACCACCCTGAACACGCACGATCTCGTCTGATCTTGGAAGCTAAGCAGGGTCGGGCCTGGTTAGTACTTGGATGGGAGACTGCCTGGGAATACCAGGTGCTGTAGGCTTTTGCCTTTTCTTACTTCCACCAGCAGGGGTCACTCTCCTCTATGCCTTTTTTCCATTCCTTTTTTCACAAGCGCACACATGCGCCTTTCTTCTTTTCATTTGCTTTCTCTCTTGCGCTATTTAATCCTTGCAAAATACCAGCATCCTTCTCATCACCGTGGGCCTCCAGCATTGTTGCTTATTTACTTTTAATACTAGGCTTCTTTTCACCAGGACCAGCGACTCCCGCATGACTGGAGGCAACCACCGCTGACCTGGAGGCAACCACCGGTAACCTGGAGGCCAGTTTACAGCACAACCCAAGCAAAACACCTTTGCAGGCCACACGACCCCCCCGAAGAGCAGCTCAAATTCACTCGCAACCATCTCACCCTCTTCCTTCATTCACTCCTGGGCGTTTCGCTCCACCCCAAGTTGCGGGTCCAGCTTGCTCTTTCTGTCACATCCCCGCGATGAACGGTTTAGCCTGCAGGAGACCCTGCGCCGAGCCATTTTTAAACACATCTGATGCGGCAGGTGTTTCATTGCTCAACAAACAACACCTATAGGGACGGCACAGCCTATGCATCGGTCCTTCGGAGACCGCCCCAGAACGGCCAGAGTTCTCGTCCCCACGCGAGCCTGAGGAAGGCTGGCCGGGCGATGGGCCAAGCAGCGTCTACTGGCCATACCACCTTGGATACGTCCGATCTCGGAAGCAAAGCAGAGATGGGTTCGGAAATACTTGGTTGGGACACCTCCTGAGAACACCAGGTATTGTAGACAATTTTGATGACGTTTTGCCATCTTGCCCAGCTCGGCTAGCATTGAGTGGCGCCTTGCTGGACACTGACCTTACGTAAAGTAGAGGCTGGAAGTCCCAAGCATCCCAAGCCCCCCAAGACCTCTAAGATAAGGACGCAACCCCGCCGCCTCTACCAGGCCTCACACCGAGCTCCTTGCCACGGCTAGGATTGCTTATTGACCCCGCAGCCGGCCGTATGCAAATGATGGCGTTAAAAGCATCTCGCGCTGTGAAGGGGCCAGGCTTTCAGCAGCTGCCCAGGGGATGGTTTTAGAGGGCGACCGCCTAACGAGGGCCAGCAGAAGTAACGTCTTCTTCTTCAAAGAATCTTGTGTAACTAACCCAATCAGACAGCTGCCCAGGAGCTAACCTCAGTGCTAGGAAGGAGCGGGAGGGAATTGAGGGGGTGGTTCCTGCTAAGGCCCTGAAATAATAATAAGACAGGCAGGAGAGTCTGACGCATGGTGGCGGAAAAGCTGCAGGTGCAAATAGGGAATGTGGTCTCGTGCGAGCAACTTGTGCATGCTCGCTGTGTGTGAGTGTGCGCTTCCTAGGTACGGCGCGCTGCAGACAGTCAAAAGGGTTGCTCCCTTTCATTAAAAGTTAATCCCCGGCTGCAGGCTATTAGAAAGCAACTAACCGCGCTCTACTCACCCTACCCAGGTCTACCGGTGAGTCTCGCAGCTGCTCCCGGCCTGTGGCATTGGCCGCGACGCTGACGTTCCGTCGACAGCGCGGCAGCCGATCAGTGAGCTCAGCGGCTCTGAGCGGGGCGTTCTGTCTACAAGACCTTTTTAAGGAGCCAGCAAACAAGTGAAGAGAAAGGAAAGCACAAAAGCACCTTGTCTTACTAAGCACTGGAAAGGGCAGCCGGCAACCGGACGTCAAAGTGGAAAAGCAGCAAGTGAGAGGCTTGTCTCTGCCTACGGCCACACCACCCTGAACACGCCCGATCTCGTCTGATCTCGGAAGCTAAGCAGGGTCAGGCCTGGTTAGTACTTGGATGGGAGACTGCCTGGGAATACCAGGTGCTGTAGGCTTTTGCTTTTTCTTACTTCCACCAGCAGGGGTCACTCTCCTCTATGCCTTTTTTCCATTCCTTTTTTCACAAGCGCACACATGCTCCTTTCTTCTTTTCATTTGCTTTCTCTCTTGCGCTATTTAATCCTTGCAAAATACCAGCATCCTTCTCATCACCGTGGGCCTCCAGCATTGTTGCTTATTTACTTTTAATACTAGGCTTCTTTTCACCAGGACCAGCGACTCCCGCATGACTGGAGGCAACCACCGCTGACCTGGAGGCAACCACCGGTAACCTGGAGGCCAGTTTACAGCACAACCCAAGCAAAACACCTTTGCAGGCCACACGACCCCCCCGAAGAGCAGCTCAAATTCACTCGCAACCATCTCACCCTCTTCCTTCATTCACTCCTGGGCGTTTCGCTCCACCCCAAGTTGCGGGTCCAGCTTGCTCTTTCTGTCACATCCCCGCGATGAACGGTTTAGCCTGCAGGAGACCCTGCGCCGAGCCATTTTTAAACACATCTGATGCGGCAGGTGTTTCATTGCTCAACAAACAACACCTATAGGGACGGCACAGCCTATGCATCGGTCCTTCGGAGACCGCCCCAGAACGGCCAGAGTTCTCGTCCCCACGCGAGCCTGAGGAAGGCTGGCCGGGCGATGGGCCAAGCAGCGTCTACTGGCCATACCACCTTGGATACGTCCGATCTCGGAAGCAAAGCAGAGATGGGTTCGGAAATACTTGGTTGGGACACCTCCTGAGAACACCAGGTATTGTAGACAATTTTGATGACGTTTTGCCATCTTGCCCAGCTCGGCTAGCATTGAGTGGCGCCTTGCTGGACACCGACCTTACGTAAAGTAGAGGCTGGAAGTCCCAAGCATCCCAAGCCCCCCAAGACCTCTAAGATAAGGACGCAACCCCGCCGCCTCTACCAGGCCTCACACCGAGCTCCTTGCCACGGCTAGGAGTGCTTATTGACCCCGCAGCCGGCCGTATGCAAATGATGGCGTTAAAAGCATCTCGCGCTGTGAAGGGGCCAGGCTTTCAGCAGCTGCCCAGGGGATGGTTTTAGAGGGCGACCGCCTAACGAGGGCCAGCAGAAGTAACGTCTTCTTCTTCAAAGAATCTTGTGTAACTAACCCAATCAGACAGCTGCCCAGGAGCTAACCTCAGTGCTAGGAAGGAGCGGGAGGGAATTGAGGGGGTGGTTCCTGCTAAGGCCCTGAAATAATAATAAGACAGGCAGGAGAGTCTGACGCATGGTGGCGGAAAAGCTGCAGGTGCAAATAGGGAATGTGGTCTCGTGCGAGCAACTTGTGCATGCTCGCTGTGTGTGAGTGTGCGCTTCCTAGGTACGGCGCGCTGCAGACAGTCAAAAGGGTTGCTCCCTTTCATTAAAAGTTAATCCCCGGCTGCAGGCTATTAGAAAGCAACTAACCGCGCTCTACTCACCCTACCCAGGTCTACCGGTGAGTCTCGCCGCTGCTCCCGGCCTGTGGCATTGGCCGCGACGCTGACGTTCCGTCGACAGCGCGGCAGCCGATCAGTGAGCTCAGCGGCTCTGAGCGGGGCGTTCTGTCTACAAGACCTTTTTAAGGAGCCAGCAAACAAGTGAAGAGAAAGGAAAGCACAAAAGCACCTTGTCTTACTAAGCACTGGAAAGGGCAGCCGGCAACCGGACGTCAAAGTGGAAAAGCAGCAAGTGAGAGGCCTGTCTCTGCCTACGGCCACACCACCCTGAACACGCCTGATCTCGTCTGATCTCGGAAGCTAAGCAGGGTCGGGCCTGGTTAGTACTTGGATGGGAGACCGCCTGGGAATACCAGGCTTTTGCCTTTTCTTACTTCCACCAGCAGGGGTCACTCTCCTCTATGCCTTTTTTCCATTCCTTTTTTCACAAGCGCACACATGCTCCTTTCTTCTTTTCATTTGCTTTCTCTCTTGCGCTATTTAATCCTTGCAAAATACCAGCATCCTTCTCATCACCGTGGGCCTCCAGCATTGTTGCTTATTTACTTTTAATACTAGGCTTCTTTTCACCAGGACCAGCGACTCCCGCATGACTGGAGGCAACCACCGCTGACCTGGAGGCAACCACCGGTAACCTGGAGGCCAGTTTACAGCACAACCCAAGCAAAACACCTTTGCAGGCCACACGACCCCCCCGAAGAGCAGCTCAAATTCACTCGCAACCATCTCACCCTCTTCCTTCATTCACTCCTGGGCGTTTCGCTCCACCCCAAGTTGCGGGTCCAGCTTGCTCTTTCTGTCACATCCCCGCGATGAACGGTTTAGCCTGCAGGAGACCCTGCGCCGAGCCATTTTTAAACACATCTGATGCGGCAGGTGTTTCATTGCTCAACAAACAACACCTATAGGGACGGCACAGCCTATGCATCGGTCCTTCAGAGACCGCCCCAGAACGGCCAGAGTTCTCGTCCCCACGCGAGCCTGAGGAAGGCTGGCCGGGCGATGGGCCAAGCAGCGTCTACTGGCCATACCACCTTGGATACGTCCGATCTCGGAAGCAAAGCAGAGATGGGTTCGGAAATACTTGGTTGGGACACCTCCTGAGAACACCAGGTATTGTAGACAATTTTGATGACGTTTTGCCATCTTGCCCAGCTCGGCTAGCATTGAGTGGCGCCTTGTTGGACACCGACCTTACGTAAAGTAGAGGCTGGAAGTCCCAAGCATCCCAAGCCCCCCAAGACCTCTAAGATAAGGACGCAACCCCGCCGCCTCTACCAGGCCTCACACCGAGCTCCTTGCCACGGCTAGGAGTGCTTATTGACCCCGCAGCCGGCCGTATGCAAATGATGGCGTTAAAAGCATCTCGCGCTGTGAAGGGGCCAGGCTTTCAGCAGCTGCCCAGGGGATGGTTTTAGAGGGCGACCGCCTAACGAGGGCCAGCAGAAGTAACGTCTTCTTCTTCAAAGAATCTTGTGTAACTAACCCAATCAGACAGCTGCCCAGGAGCTAACCTCAGTGCTAGGAAGGAGCGGGAGGGAATTGAGGGGGTGGTTCCTGCTAAGGCCCTGAAATAATAATAAGACAGGCAGGAGAGTCTGACGCATGGTGGCGGAAAAGCTGCAGGTGCAAATAGGGAATGTGGTCTCGTGCGAGCAACTTGTGCATGCTCGCTGTGTGTGAGTGTGCGCTTCCTAGGTACGGCGCGCTGCAGACAGTCAAAAGGGTTGCTCCCTTTCATTAAAAGTTAATCCCCGGCTGCAGGCTATTAGAAAGCAACTAACCGCGCTCTACTCACCCTACCCAGGTCTACCGGTGAGTCTCGCCGCTGCTCCCGGCCTGTGGCATTGGCCGCGACGCTGACGTTCCGTCGACAGCGCGGCAGCCGATCAGTGAGCTCAGCGGCTCTGAGCGGGGCGTTCTGTCTACAAGACCTTTTTAAGGAGCCAGCAAACAAGTGAAGAGAAAGGAAAGCACAAAAGCACCTTGTCTTACTAAGCACTGGAAAGGGCAGCCGGCAACCGGACGTCAAAGTGGAAAAGCAGCAAGTGAGAGGCCTGTCTCTGCCTACGGCCACACCACCCTGAACACGCCTGATCTCGTCTGATCTCGGAAGCTAAGCAGGGTTGGGCCTGGTTAGTACTTGGATGGGAGACCGCTTGGGAATACCAGGTGCTGTAGGCTTTTGCCTTTTCTTACTTCCACCAGCAGGGGTCACTCTCCTCTATGCCTTTTTTCCATTCCTTTTTTCACAAGCGCACACATGCTCCTTTCTTCTTTTCATTTGCTTTCTCTCTTGCGCTATTTAATCCTTGCAAAATACCAGCATCCTTCTCATCACCGTGGGCCTCCAGCATTGTTGCTTATTTACTTTTAATACTAGGCTTCTTTTCACCAGGACCAGCGACTCCCGCATGACTGGAGGCAACCACCGCTGACCTGGAGGCAACCACCGGTAACCTGGAGGCCACTTTACAGCACAACCCAAGCAAAACACCTTTGCAGGCCACACGACCCCCCCGAAGAGCAGCTCAAATTCACTCGCAACCATCTCACCCTCTTCCTTCATTCACTCCTGGGCGTTTCGCTCCACCCCAAGTTGCGGGTCCAGCTTGCTCTTTCTGTCACATCCCCGCGATGAACGGTTTAGCCTGCAGGAGACCCTGCGCCGAGCCATTTTTAAACACATCTGATGCGGCAGGTGTTTCATTGCTCAACAAACAACACCTATAGGGACGGCACAGCCTATGCATCGGTCCTTCGGAGACCGCCCCAGAACGGCCAGAGTTCTCGTCCCCACGCGAGCCTGAGGAAGGCTGGCCGGGCGATGGGCCAAGCAGCGTCTACTGGCCATACCACCTTGGATACGTCCGATCTCGGAAGCAAAGCAGAGATGGGTTCGGAAATACTTGGTTGGGACACCTCCTGAGAACACCAGGTATTGTAGACAATTTTGATGACGTTTTGCCATCTTGCCCAGCTCGGCTAGCATTGAGTGGCGCCTTGCTGGACACCGACCTTACGTAAAGTAGAGGCTGGAAGTCCCAAGCATCCCAAGCCCCCCAAGACCTCTAAGATAAGGACGCAACCCCGCCGCCTCTACCAGGCCTCACACCGAGCTCCTTGCCACGGCTAGGAGTGCTTATTGACCCCGCAGCCGGCCGTATGCAAATGATGGCGTTAAAAGCATCTCGCGCTGTGAAGGGGCCAGGCTTTCAGCAGCTGCCCAGGGGATGGTTTTAGAGGGCGACCGCCTAACGAGGGCCAGCAGAAGTAACGTCTTCTTCTTCAAAGAATCTTGTGTAACTAACCCAATCAGACAGCTGCCCAGGAGCTAACCTCAGTGCTAGGAAGGAGCGGGAGGGAATTGAGGGGGTGGTTCCTGCTAAGGCCCTGAAATAATAATAAGACAGGCAGGAGAGTCTGACGCATGGTGGCGGAAAAGCTGCAGGTGCAAATAGGGAATGTGGTCTCGTGCGAGCAACTTGTGCATGCTCGCTGTGTGTGAGTGTGCGCTTCCTAGGTACGGCGCGCTGCAGACAGTCAAAAGGGTTGCTCCCTTTCATTAAAAGTTAATCCCCGGCTGCAGGCTATTAGAAAGCAACTAACCGCGCTCTACTCACCCTACCCAGGTCTACCGGT
>NW_027362764.1:690814724-690817224 GCF_046119375.1 Phyllobates terribilis
TAGCCTGCAGGAGACCCTGCGCCGAGCCATTTTTAAACACATCTGATGCGGCAGGTGTTTCATTGCTCAACAAACAACACCTATAGGGACGGCACAGCCTATGCATCGGTCCTTCGGAGACCGCCCCAGAACGGCCAGAGTTCTCGTCCCCACGCGAGCCTGAGGAAGGCTGGCCGGGCGATGGGCCAAGCAGCGTCTACTGGCCATACCACCTTGGATACGTCCGATCTCGGAAGCAAAGCAGAGATGGGTTCGGAAATACTTGGTTGGGACACCTCCTGAGAACACCAGGTATTGTAGACAATTTTGATGACGTTTTGCCATCTTGCCCAGCTCGGCTAGCATTGAGTGGCGCCTTGCTGGACACCGACCTTACGTAAAGTAGAGGCTGGAAGTCCCAAGCATCCCAAGCCCCCCAAGACCTCTAAGATAAGGACGCAACCCCGCCGCCTCTACCAGGCCTCACACCGAGCTCCTTGCCACGGCTAGGAGTGCTTATTGACCCCGCAGCCGGCCGTATGCAAATCATGGCGTTAAAAGCATCTCGCGCTGTGAAGGGGCCAGGCTTTCAGCAGCTGCCCAGGGGATGGTTTTAGAGGGCGACCGCCTAACGAGGGCCAGCAGAAGTAACGTCTTCTTCTTCAAAGAATCTTGTGTAACTAACCCAATCAGACAGCTGCCCAGGAGCTAACCTCAGTGCTAGGAAGGAGCGGGAGGGAATTGAGGGGGTGGTTCCTGCTAAGGCCCTGAAATAATAATAAGACAGGCAGGAGAGTCTGACGCATGGTGGCGGAAAAGCTGCAGGTGCAAATAGGGAATGTGGTCTCGTGCGAGCAACTTGTGCATGCTCGCCGTGTGTGAGTGTGCGCTTCCTAGGTACGGCGCGCTGCAGACAGTCAAAAGGGTTGCTCCCTTTCATTAAAAGTTAATCCCCGGCTGCAGGCTATTAGAAAGCAACTAACCGCGCTCTACTCACCCTACCCAGGTCTACCGGTGAGTCTCGCCGCTGCTCCCGGCCTGTGGCATTGGCCGCGACGCTGACGTTCCGTCGACAGCGCGGCAGCCGATCAGTGAGCTCAGCGGCTCTGAGCGGGGCGTTCTGTCTACAAGACCTTTTTAAGGAGCCAGCAAAAAAGTGAAGAGAAAAGAAAGCACAAAAGCACCTTGTCTTACTAAGCACTGGAAAGGGCAGCCGGCAACCGGACGTCAAAGTGGAAAAGCAGCAAGTGAGAGGCCTGTCTCTGCCTACAGCCACACCACCCTGAACACGCCCGATCTCGTCTGATCTTGGAAGCTAAGCAGGGTCGGGCCTGGTTAGTACTTGGATGGGATACTGCCTGGGAATACCAGGTGCTGTAAGCTTTTGCTTTTTCTTACTTCCACCAGCAGGGGTCACTCTCCTCTATGCCTTTTTTCCATTCCTTTTTTCACAAGCGCACACATGCTCCTTTCTTCTTTTCATTTGCTTTCTCTCTTGCGCTATTTAATCCTTGCAAAATACCAGCATCCTTCTCATCACCGTGGGCCTCCAGCATTGTTGCTTATTTACTTTTAATACTAGGCTTCTTTTCACCAGGACCAGCGACTCCCGCATGACTGGAGGCAACCACCGCTGACCTGGAGGCAACCACCGGTAACCTGGAGGCCAGTTTACAGCACAACCCAAGCAAAACACCTTTGCAGGCCACACGACCCCCCCGAAGAGCAGCTCAAATTCACTCGCAACCATCTCACCCTCTTCCTTCATTCACTCCTGGGCGTTTCGCTCCACCCCAAGTTGCGGGTCCAGCTTGCTCTTTCTGTCACATCCCCGCGATGAACGGTTTAGCCTGCAGGAGACCCTGCGCCGAGCCATTTTTAAACACATCTGATGCGGCAGGTGTTTCATTGCTCAACAAACAACACCTATAGGGACGGCACAGCCTATGCATCGGTCCTTCGGAGACCGCCCCAGAACGGCCAGAGTTCTCGTCCCCACGCGAGCCTGAGGAAGGCTGGCCGGGCGATGGGCCAAGCAGCGTCTACTGGCCATACCACCTTGGATACGTCCGATCTCGGAAGCAAAGCAGAGATGGGTTCGGAAATACTTGGTTGGGACACCTCCTGAGAACACCAGGTATTGTAGACAATTTTGATGACGTTTTGCCATCTTGCCCAGCTCGGCTAGCATTGAGTGGCGCCTTGCTGGACACCGACCTTACGTAAAGTAGAGGCTGGAAGTCCCAAGCATCCCAAGCCCCCCAAGACCTCTAAGATAAGGACGCAACCCCGCCGCCTCTACCAGGCCTCACACCGAGCTCCTTGCCACGGCTAGGAGTGCTTATTGACCCCGCAGCCGGCCGTATGCAAATGATGGCGTTAAAAGCATCTCGCGCTGTGAAGGGGCCAGGCTTTCAGCAGCTGCCCAGGGGATGGTTTTAGAGGGCGACCGCCTAACGAGGGCCAGCAGAAGTAACGTCTTCTTCTTCAAAGAATCTTGTGTAACTAACCCAATCAGACA
>NW_027362764.1:690824724-690879724 GCF_046119375.1 Phyllobates terribilis
ACGGCGCGCTGCAGACAGTCAAAAGGGTTGCTCCCTTTCATTAAAAGTTAATCCCCGGCTGCAGGCTATTAGAAAGCAACTAACCGCGCTCTACTCACCCTACCCAGGTCTACCGGTGAGTCTCGCCGCTGCTCCCGGCCTGTGGCATTGGCCGCGACGCTGACGTTCCGTCGACAGCGCGGCAGCCGATCAGTGAGCTCAGCGGCTCTGAGCGGGGCGTTCTGTCTACAAGACCTTTTTAAGGAGCCAGCAAAAAAGTGAAGAGAAAAGAAAGCACAAAAGCACCTTGTCTTACTAAGCACTGGAAAGGGCAGCCGGCAACCGGACGTCAAAGTGGAAAAGCAGCAAGTGAGAGGCCTGTCTCTGCCTACAGCCACACCACCCTGAACACGCCCGATCTCGTCTGATCTTGGAAGCTAAGCAGGGTCGGGCCTGGTTAGTACTTGGATGGGATACTGCCTGGGAATACCAGGTGCTGTAAGCTTTTGCTTTTTCTTACTTCCACCAGCAGGGGTCACTCTCCTCTATGCCTTTTTTCCATTCCTTTTTTCACAAGCGCACACATGCTCCTTTCTTCTTTTCATTTGCTTTCTCTCTTGCGCTATTTAATCCTTGCAAAATACCAGCATCCTTCTCATCACCGTGGGCCTCCAGCATTGTTGCTTATTTACTTTTAATACTAGGCTTCTTTTCACCAGGACCAGCGACTCCCGCATGACTGGAGGCAACCACCGCTGACCTGGAGGCAACCACCGGTAACCTGGAGGCCAGTTTACAGCACAACCCAAGCAAAACACCTTTGCAGGCCACACGACCCCCCCGAAGAGCAGCTCAAATTCACTCGCAACCATCTCACCCTCTTCCTTCATTCACTCCTGGGCGTTTCGCTCCACCCCAAGTTGCGGGTCCAGCTTGCTCTTTCTGTCACATCCCCGCGATGAACGGTTTAGCCTGCAGGAGACCCTGCGCCGAGCCATTTTTAAACACATCTGATGCGGCAGGTGTTTCATTGCTCAACAAACAACACCTATAGGGACGGCACAGCCTATGCATCGGTCCTTCGGAGACCGCCCCAGAACGGCCAGAGTTCTCGTCCCCACGCGAGCCTGAGGAAGGCTGGCCGGGCGATGGGCCAAGCAGCGTCTACTGGCCATACCACCTTGGATACGTCCGATCTCGGAAGCAAAGCAGAGATGGGTTCGGAAATACTTGGTTGGGACACCTCCTGAGAACACCAGGTATTGTAGACAATTTTGATGACGTTTTGCCATCTTGCCCAGCTCGGCTAGCATTGAGTGGCGCCTTGCTGGACACCGACCTTACGTAAAGTAGAGGCTGGAAGTCCCAAGCATCCCAAGCCCCCCAAGACCTCTAAGATAAGGACGCAACCCCGCCGCCTCTACCAGGCCTCACACCGAGCTCCTTGCCACGGCTAGGAGTGCTTATTGACCCCGCAGCCGGCCGTATGCAAATGATGGCGTTAAAAGCATCTCGCGCTGTGAAGGGGCCAGGCTTTCAGCAGCTGCCCAGGGGATGGTTTTAGAGGGCGACCGCCTAACGAGGGCCAGCAGAAGTAACGTCTTCTTCTTCAAAGAATCTTGTGTAACTAACCCAATCAGACAGCTGCCCAGGAGCTAACCTCAGTGCTAGGAAGGAGCGGGAGGGAATTGAGGGGGTGGTTCCTGCTAAGGCCCTGAAATAATAATAAGACAGGCAGGAGAGTCTGACGCATGGTGGCGGAAAAGCTGCAGGTGCAAATAGGGAATGTGGTCTCGTGCGAGCAACTTGTGCATGCTCGCTGTGTGTGAGTGTGCGCTTCCTAGGTACGGCGCGCTGCAGACAGTCAAAAGGGTTGCTCCCTTTCATTAAAAGTTAATCCCCGGCTGCAGGCTATTAGAAAGCAACTAACCGCGCTCTACTCACCCTACCCAGGTCTACCGGTGAGTCTCGCCGCTGCTCCCGGCCTGTGGCATTGGCCGCGACGCTGACGTTCCGTCGACAGCGCGGCAGCCGATCAGTGAGCTCAGCGGCTCTGAGCGGGGCGTTCTGTCTACAAGACCTTTTTAAGGAGCCAGCAAAAAAGTGAAGAGAAAGGAAAGCACAAAAGCACCTTGTCTTACTCAGCACTGGAAAGGGCAGCCGGCAACCGGACGTCAAAGTGGAAAAGCAGCAAGTGAGAGGCCTGTCTCTGCCTACGGCCACACCACCCTGAACACGCCCGATCTCGTCTGATCTTGGAAGCTAAGCAGGGTTGGGCCTGGTTAGTACTTGGATGGGAGACCGCCTGGGAATACCAGGTGCTGTAGGCTTTTGCCTTTTCTTACTTCCACCAGCAGGGGTCACTCTCCTCTATGCCTTTTTTCCATTCCTTTTTTCACAAGCGCACACATGCTCCTTTCTTCTTTTCATTTGCTTTCTCTCTTGCGCTATTTAATCCTTGCAAAATACCAGCATCCTTCTCATCACCGTGGGCCTCCAGCATTGTTGCTTATTTACTTTTAATACTAGGCTTCTTTTCACCAGGACCAGCGACTCCTGCATGACTGGAGGCAACCACCGCTGACCTGGAGGCAACCACCGGTAACCTGGAGGCCAGTTTACAGCACAACCCAAGCAAAACACCTTTGCAGGCCACACGACCCCCCCGAAGAGCAGCTCAAATTCACTCGCAACCATCTCACCCTCTTCCTTCATTCACTCCTGGGCGTTTCGCTCCACCCCAAGTTGCGGGTCCAGCTTGCTCTTTCTGTCACATCCCCGCGATGAACGGTTTAGCCTGCAGGAGACCCTGCGCCGAGCCATTTTTAAACACATCTGATGCGGCAGGTGTTTCATTGCTCAACAAACAACACCTATAGGGACGGCACAGCCTATGCATCGGTCCTTCGGAGACCGCCCCAGAACGGCCAGAGTTCTCGTCCCCACGCGAGCCTGAGGAAGGCTGGCCGGGCGATGGGCCAAGCAGCGTCTACTGGCCATACCACCTTGGATACGTCCGATCTCGGAAGCAAAGCAGAGATGGGTTCGGAAATACTTGGTTGGGACACCTCCTGAGAACACCAGGTATTGTAGACAATTTTGATGACGTTTTGCCATCTTGCCCAGCTCGGCTAGCATTGAGTGGCGCCTTGCTGGACACCGACCTTACGTAAAGTAGAGGCTGGAAGTCCCAAGCATCCCAAGCCCCCCAAGACCTCTAAGATAAGGACGCAACCCCGCCGCCTCTACCAGGCCTCACACCGAGCTCCTTGCCACGGCTAGGAGTGCTTATTGACCCCGCAGCCGGCCGTATGCAAATGATGGCGTTAAAAGCATCTCGCGCTGTGAAGGGGCCAGGCTTTCAGCAGCTGCCCAGGGGATGGTTTTAGAGGGCGACCGCCTAACGAGGGCCAGCAGAAGTAACGTCTTCTTCTTCAAAGAAGCTTGTGTAACTAACCCAATCAGACAGCTGCCCAGGAGCTAACCTCAGTGCTAGGAAGGAGCGGGAGGGAATTGAGGGGGTGGTTCCTGCTAAGGCCCTGAAATAATAATAAGACAGGCAGGAGAGTCTGACGCATGGTGGCGGAAAAGCTGCAGGTGCAAATAGGGAATGTGGTCTCGTGCGAGCAACTTGTGCATGCTCGCCGTGTGTGAGTGTGCGCTTCCTAGGTACGGCGCGCTGCAGACAGTCAAAAGGGTTGCTCCCTTTCATTAAAAGTTAATCCCCGGCTGCAGGCTATTAGAAAGCAACTAACCGCGCTCTACTCACCCTACCCAGGTCTACCGGTGAGTCTCGCCGCTGCTCCCGGCCTGTGGCATTGGCCGCGACGCTGACGTTCCGTCGACAGCGCGGCAGCCGATCAGTGAGCTCAGCGGCTCTGAGCGGGGCGTTCTGTCTACAAGACCTTTTTAAGGAGCCAGCAAAAAAGTGAAGAGAAAAGAAAGCACAAAAGCACCTTGTCTTACTAAGCACTGGAAAGGGCAGCCGGCAACCGGACGTCAAAGTGGAAAAGCAGCAAGTGAGAGGCCTGTCTCTGCCTACGGCCACACCACCCTGAACACGCCCGATCTCGTCTGATCTCGGAAGCTAAGCAGGGTTGGGCCTGGTTAGTACTTGGATGGGAGACCGCCTGGGAATACCAGGTGCTGTAGGCTTTTGCCTTTTCTTACTTCCACCAGCAGGGGTCACTCTCCTCTTTGCCTTTTTTCCATTCCTTTTTTCACAAGCGCACACATGCTCCTTTCTTCTTTTCATTTGCTTTCTCTCTTGCGCTATTTAATCCTTGCAAAATACCAGCATCCTTCTCATCACCGTGGGCCTCCAGCATTGTTGCTTATTTACTTTTAACACTAGGCTTCTTTTCACCAGGACCAGCGACTCCCGCATGACTGGAGGCAACCACCGCTGACCTGGAGGCAACCACCGGTAACCTGGAGGCCAGTTTACAGCACAACCCAAGCAAAACACCTTTGCAGGCCACACGACCCCCCCGAAGAGCAGCTCAAATTCACTCGCAACCATCTCACCCTCTTCCTTCATTCACTCCTGGGCGTTTCGCTCCACCCCAAGTTGCGGGTCCAGCTTGCTCTTTCTGTCACATCCCCGCGATGAACGGTTTAGCCTGCAGGAGACCCTGCGCCGAGCCATTTTTAAACACATCTGATGCGGCAGGTGTTTCATTGCTCAACAAACAACACCTATAGGGACGGCACAGCCTATGCATCGGTCCTTCGGAGACCGCCCCAGAACGGCCAGAGTTCTCGTCCCCACGCGAGCCTGAGGAAGGCTGGCCGGGCGATGGGCCAAGCAGCGTCTACTGGCCATACCACCTTGGATACGTCCGATCTCGGAAGCAAAGCAGAGATGGGTTCGGAAATACTTGGTTGGGACACCTCCTGAGAACACCAGGTATTGTAGACAATTTTGATGACGTTTTGCCATCTTGCCCAGCTCGGCTAGCATTGAGTGGCGCCTTGCTGGACACCGACCTTACGTAAAGTAGAGGCTGGAAGTCCCAAGCATCCCAAGCCCCCCAAGACCTCTAAGATAAGGACGCAACCCCGCCGCCTCTACCAGGCCTCACACCGAGCTCCTTGCCACGGCTAGGAGTGCTTATTGACCCCGCAGCCGGCCGTATGCAAATGATGGCGTTAAAAGCATCTCGCGCTGTGAAGGGGCCAGGCTTTCAGCAGCTGCCCAGGGGATGGTTTTAGAGGGCGACCGCCTAACGAGGGCCAGCAGAAGTAACGTCTTCTTCTTCAAAGAATCTTGTGTAACTAACCCAATCAGACAGCTGCCCAGGAGCTAACCTCAGTGCTAGGAAGGAGCGGGAGGGAATTGAGGGGGTGGTTCCTGCTAAGGCCCTGAAATAATAATAAGACAGGCAGGAGAGTCTGACGCATGGTGGCGGAAAAGCTGCAGGTGCAAATAGGGAATGTGGTCTCGTGCGAGCAACTTGTGCATGCTCGCTGTGTGTGAGTGTGCGCTTCCTAGGTACGGCGCGCTGCAGACAGTCAAAAGGGTTGCTCCCTTTCATTAAAAGTTAATCCCCGGCTGCAGGCTATTAGAAAGCAACTAACCTTGCTCTACTCACCCTACCCAGGTCTACCGGTGAGTCTCGCCGCTGCTCCCGGCCTGTGGCATTGGCCGCGACGCTGACGTTCCGTCGACAGCGCGGCAGCCGATCAGTGAGCTCAGCGGCTCTGAGCGGGGCGTTCTGTCTACAAGACCTTTTTAAGGAGCCAGCAAAAAAGTGAAGAGAAAGGAAAGCACAAAAGCACCTTGTCTTACTCAGCACTGGAAAGGGCAGCCGGCAACCGGACGTCAAAGTGGAAAAGCAGCAAGTGAGAGGCCTGTCTCTGCCTACGGCCACACCACCCTGAACACGCCCGATCTCGTCTGATCTTGGAAGCTAAGCAGGGTTGGGCCTGGTTAGTACTTGGATGGGAGACCGCCTGGGAATACCAGGTGCTGTAGGCTTTTGCCTTTTCTTACTTCCACCAGCAGGGGTCACTCTCCTCTATGCCTTTTTTCCATTCCTTTTTTCACAAGCGCACACATGCTCCTTTCTTCTTTTCATTTGCTTTCTCTCTTGCGCTATTTAATCCTTGCAAAATACCAGCATCCTTCTCATCACCGTGGGCCTCCAGCATTGTTGCTTATTTACTTTTAATACTAGGCTTCTTTTCACCAGGACCAGCGACTCCTGCATGACTGGAGGCAACCACCGCTGACCTGGAGGCAACCACCGGTAACCTGGAGGCCAGTTTACAGCACAACCCAAGCAAAACACCTTTGCAGGCCACACGACCCCCCCGAAGAGCAGCTCAAATTCACTCGCAACCATCTCACCCTCTTCCTTCATTCACTCCTGGGCGTTTCGCTCCACCCCAAGTTGCGGGTCCAGCTTGCTCTTTCTGTCACATCCCCGCGATGAACGGTTTAGCCTGCAGGAGACCCTGCGCCGAGCCATTTTTAAACACATCTGATGCGGCAGGTGTTTCATTGCTCAACAAACAACACCTATAGGGACGGCACAGCCTATGCATCGGTCCTTCGGAGACCGCCCCAGAACGGCCAGAGTTCTCGTCCCCACGCGAGCCTGAGGAAGGCTGGCCGGGCGATGGGCCAAGCAGCGTCTACTGGCCATACCACCTTGGATACGTCCGATCTCGGAAGCAAAGCAGAGATGGGTTCGGAAATACTTGGTTGGGACACCTCCTGAGAACACCAGGTATTGTAGACAATTTTGATGACGTTTTGCCATCTTGCCCAGCTCGGCTAGCATTGAGTGGCGCCTTGCTGGACACCGACCTTACGTAAAGTAGAGGCTGGAAGTCCCAAGCATCCCAAGCCCCCCAAGACCTCTAAGATAAGGACGCAACCCCGCCGCCTCTACCAGGCCTCACACCGAGCTCCTTGCCACGGCTAGGAGTGCTTATTGACCCCGCAGCCGGCCGTATGCAAATGATGGCGTTAAAAGCATCTCGCGCTGTGAAGGGGCCAGGCTTTCAGCAGCTGCCCAGGGGATGGTTTTAGAGGGCGACCGCCTAACGAGGGCCAGCAGAAGTAACGTCTTCTTCTTCAAAGAAGCTTGTGTAACTAACCCAATCAGACAGCTGCCCAGGAGCTAACCTCAGTGCTAGGAAGGAGCGGGAGGGAATTGAGGGGGTGGTTCCTGCTAAGGCCCTGAAATAATAATAAGACAGGCAGGAGAGTCTGACGCATGGTGGCGGAAAAGCTGCAGGTGCAAATAGGGAATGTGGTCTCGTGCGAGCAACTTGTGCATGCTCGCCGTGTGTGAGTGTGCGCTTCCTAGGTACGGCGCGCTGCAGACAGTCAAAAGGGTTGCTCCCTTTCATTAAAAGTTAATCCCCGGCTGCAGGCTATTAGAAAGCAACTAACCGCGCTCTACTCACCCTACCCAGGTCTACCGGTGAGTCTCGCCGCTGCTCCCGGCCTGTGGCATTGGCCGCGACGCTGACGTTCCGTCGACAGCGCGGCAGCCGATCAGTGAGCTCAGCGGCTCTGAGCGGGGCGTTCTGTCTACAAGACCTTTTTAAGGAGCCAGCAAAAAAGTGAAGAGAAAGGAAAGCACAAAAGCACCTTGTCTTACTAAGCACTGGAAAGGGCAGCCGGCAACCGGACGTCAAAGTGGAAAAGCAGCAAGTGAGAGGCCTGTCTCTGCCTACGGCCACACCACCCTGAACACGCCCGATCTCGTCTGATCTTGGAAGCTAAGCAGGGTTGGGCCTGGTTAGTACTTGGATGGGAGACCGCCTGGGAATACCAGGTGCTGTAGGCTTTTGCCTTTTCTTACTTCCACCAGCAGGGGTCACTCTCCTCTATGCCTTTTTTCCATTCCTTTTTTCACAAGCGCACACATGCTCCTTTCTTCTTTTCATTTGCTTTCTCTCTTGCGCTATTTAATCCTTGCAAAATACCAGCATCCTTCTCATCACCGTGGACCTCCAGCATTGTTGCTTATTTACTTTTAATACTAGGCTTCTTTTCACCAGGACCAGCGACTCCCGCATGACTGGAGGCAACCACCGCTGACCTGGAGGCAACCACCGGTAACCTGGAGGCCAGTTTACAGCACAACCCAAGCAAAACACCTTTGCAGGCCACACGACCCCCCCGAAGAGCAGCTCAAATTCACTCGCAACCATCTCACCCTCTTCCTTCATTCACTCCTGGGCGTTTCGCTCCACCCCAAGTTGCGGGTCCAGCTTGCTCTTTCTGTCACATCCCCGCGATGAACGGTTTAGCCTGCAGGAGACCCTGCGCCGAGCCATTTTTAAACACATCTGATGCGGCAGGTGTTTCATTGCTCAACAAACAACACCTATAGGGACGGCACAGCCTATGCATCGGTCCTTCGGAGACCGCCCCAGAACGGCCAGAGTTCTCGTCCCCACGCGAGCCTGAGGAAGGCTGGCCGGGCGATGGGCCAAGCAGCGTCTACTGGCCATACCACCTTGGATACGTCCGATCTCGGAAGCAAAGCAGAGATGGGTTCGGAAATACTTGGTTGGGACACCTCCTGAGAACACCAGGTATTGTAGACAATTTTGATGACGTTTTGCCATCTTGCCCAGCTCGGCTAGCATTGAGTGGCGCCTTGCTGGACACCGACCTTACGTAAAGTAGAGGCTGGAAGTCCCAAGCATCCCAAGCCCCCCAAGACCTCTAAGATAAGGACGCAACCCCGCCGCCTCTACCAGGCCTCACACCGAGCTCCTTGCCACGGCTAGGAGTGCTTATTGACCCCGCAGCCGGCCGTATGCAAATGATGGCGTTAAAAGCATCTCGCGCTGTGAAGGGGCCAGGCTTTCAGCAGCTGCCCAGGGGATGGTTTTAGAGGGCGACCGCCTAACGAGGGCCAGCAGAAGTAACGTCTTCTTCTTCAAAGAATCTTGTGTAACTAACCCAATCAGACAGCTGCCCAGGAGCTAACCTCAGTGCTAGGAAGGAGCGGGAGGGAACTGAGGGGGTGGTTCCTGCTAAGGCCCTGAAATAATAATAAGACAGGCAGGAAAGTCTGACGCATGGTGGCGGAAAAGCTGCAGGTGCAAATAGGGAATGTGGTCTCGTGCGAGCAACTTGTGCATGCTCGCTGTGTGTGAGTGTGCGCTTCCTAGGTACGGCGCGCTGCAGACAGTCAAAAGGGTTGCTCCCTTTCATTAAAAGTTAATCCCCGGCTGCAGGCTATTAGAAAGCAACTAACCGCGCTCTACTCACCCTACCCAGGTCTACCGGTGAGTCTCGCCGCTGCTCCCGGCCTGTGGCATTGGCCGCGACGCTGACGTTCCGTCGACAGCGCGGCAGCCGATCAGTGAGCTCAGCGGCTCTGAGCGGGGCGTTCTGTCTACAAGACCTTTTTAAGGAGCCAGCAAAAAAGTGAAGAGAAAGGAAAGCACAAAAGCACCTTGTCTTACTAAGCACTGGAAAGGGCAGCCGGCAACCGGACGTCAAAGTGGAAAAGCAGCAAGTGAGAGGCCTGTCTCTGCCTACGGCCACACCACCCTGAACACGCCCGATCTCGTCTGATCTCGGAAGCTAAGCAGGGTTGGGCCTGGTTAGTACTTGGATGGGAGACCGCCTGGGAATACCAGGTGCTGTAGGCTTTTGCCTTTTCTTACTTCCACCAGCAGGGGTCACTCTCCTCTATGCCTTTTTTCCATTCCTTTTTTCACAAGCGCACACATGCTCCTTTCTTCTTTTCATTTGCTTTCTCTCTTGCGCTATTTAATCCTTGCAAAATACCAGCATCCTTCTCATCACCGTGGACCTCCAGCATTGTTGCTTATTTACTTTTAATACTAGGCTTCTTTTCACCAGGACCAGCGACTCCCGCATGACTGGAGGCAACCACCGCTGACCTGGAGGCAACCACCGGTAACCTGGAGGCCAGTTTACAGCACAACCCAAGCAAAACACCTTTGCAGGCCACACGACCCCCCCGAAGAGCAGCTCAAATTCACTCGCAACCATCTCACCCTCTTCCTTCATTCACTCCTGGGCGTTTCGCTCCACCCCAAGTTGCGGGTCCAGCTTGCTCTTTCTGTCACATCCCCGCGATGAACGGTTTAGCCTGCAGGAGACCCTGCGCCGAGCCATTTTTAAACACATCTGATGCGGCAGGTGTTTCATTGCTCAACAAACAACACCTATAGGGACGGCACAGCCTATGCATCGGTCCTTCGGAGACCGCCCCAGAACGGCCAGAGTTCTCGTCCCCACGCGAGCCTGAGGAAGGCTGGCCGGGCGATGGGCCAAGCAGCGTCTACTGGCCATACCACCTTGGATACGTCCGATCTCGGAAGCAAAGCAGAGATGGGTTCGGAAATACTTGGTTGGGACACCTCCTGAGAACACCAGGTATTGTAGACAATTTTGATGACGTTTTGCCATCTTGCCCAGCTCGGCTAGCATTGAGTGGCGCCTTGCTGGACACCGACCTTACGTAAAGTAGAGGCTGGAAGTCCCAAGCATCCCAAGCCCCCCAAGACCTCTAAGATAAGGACGCAACCCCGCCGCCTCTACCAGGCCTCACACCGAGCTCCTTGCCACGGCTAGGAGTGCTTATTGACCCCGCAGCCGGCCGTATGCAAATGATGGCGTTAAAAGCATCTCGCGCTGTGAAGGGGCCAGGCTTTCAGCAGCTGCCCAGGGGATGGTTTTAGAGGGCGACCGCCTAACGAGGGCCAGCAGAAGTAACGTCTTCTTCTTCAAAGAATCTTGTGTAACTAACCCAATCAGACAGCTGCCCAGGAGCTAACCTCAGTGCTAGGAAGGAGCGGGAGGGAATTGAGGGGGTGGTTCCTGCTAAGGCCCTGAAATAATAATAAGACAGGCAGGAGAGTCTGACGCATGGTGGCGGAAAAGCTGCAGGTGCAAATAGGGAATGTGGTCTCGTGCGAGCAACTTGTGCATGCTCGCTGTGTGTGAGTGTGCGCTTCCTAGGTACGGCGCGCTGCAGACAGTCAAAAGGGTTGCTCCCTTTCATTAAAAGTTAATCCCCGGCTGCAGGCTATTAGAAAGCAACTAACCGCGCTCTACTCACCCTACCCAGGTCTACCGGTGAGTCTCGCCGCTGCTCCCGGCCTGTGGCATTGGCCGCGACGCTGACGTTCCGTCGACAGCGCGGCAGCCGATCAGTGAGCTCAGCGGCTCTGAGCGGGGCGTTCTGTCTACAAGACCTTTTTAAGGAGCCAGCAAAAAAGTGAAGAGAAAGGAAAGCACAAAAGCACCTTGTCTTACTAAGCACTGGAAAGGGCAGCCGGCAACCGGACGTCAAAGTGGAAAAGCAGCAAGTGAGAGGCCTGTCTCTGCCTACGGCCACACCACCCTGAACACGCCCGATCTCATCTGATCTCGGAAGCTAAGCAGGGTTGGGCCTGGTTAGTACTTGGATGGGAGACCACCTGGGAATACCAGGTGCTGTAGGCTTTTGCCTTTTCTTACTTCCACCAGCAGGGGTCACTCTCCTCTATGCCTTTTTTCCATTCCTTTTTTCACAAGCGCACACATGCTCCTTTCTTCTTTTCATTTGCTTTCTCTCTTGCGCTATTTAATCCTTGCAAAATACCAGCATCCTTCTCATCACCGTGGACCTCCAGCATTGTTGCTTATTTACTTTTAATACTAGGCTTCTTTTCACCAGGACCAGCGACTCCCGCATGACTGGAGGCAACCACCGCTGACCTGGAGGCAACCACCGGTAACCTGGAGGCCAGTTTACAGCACAACCCAAGCAAAACACCTTTGCAGGCCACACGACCCCCCCGAAGAGCAGCTCAAATTCACTCGCAACCATCTCACCCTCTTCCTTCATTCACTCCTGGGCGTTTCGCTCCACCCCAAGTTGCGGGTCCAGCTTGCTCTTTCTGTCACATCCCCGCGATGAACGGTTTAGCCTGCAGGAGACCCTGCGCCGAGCCATTTTTAAACACATCTGATGCGGCAGGTGTTTCATTGCTCAACAAACAACACCTATAGGGACGGCACAGCCTATGCATCGGTCCTTCGGAGACCGCCCCAGAACGGCCAGAGTTCTCGTCCCCACGCGAGCCTGAGGAAGGCTGGCCGGGCGATGGGCCAAGCAGCGTCTACTGGCCATACCACCTTGGATACGTCCGATCTCGGAAGCAAAGCAGAGATGGGTTCGGAAATACTTGGTTGGGACACCTCCTGAGAACACCAGGTATTGTAGACAATTTTGATGACGTTTTGCCATCTTGCCCAGCTCGGCTAGCATTGAGTGGCGCCTTGCTGGACACCGACCTTACGTAAAGTAGAGGCTGGAAGTCCCAAGCATCCCAAGCCCCCCAAGACCTCTAAGATAAGGACGCAACCCCGCCGCCTCTACCAGGCCTCACACCGAGCTCCTTGCCACGGCTAGGAGTGCTTATTGACCCCGCAGCCGGCCGTATGCAAATGATGGCGTTAAAAGCATCTCGCGCTGTGAAGGGGCCAGGCTTTCAGCAGCTGCCCAGGGGATGGTTTTAGAGGGCGACCGCCTAACGAGGGCCAGCAGAAGTAACGTCTTCTTCTTCAAAGAATCTTGTGTAACTAACCCAATCAGACAGCTGCCCAGGAGCTAACCTCAGTGCTAGGAAGGAGCGGGAGGGAATTGAGGGGGTGGTTCCTGCTAAGGCCCTGAAATAATAATAAGACAGGCAGGAGAGTCTGACGCATGGTGGCGGAAAAGCTGCAGGTGCAAATAGGGAATGTGGTCTCGTGCGAGCAACTTGTGCATGCTCGCTGTGTGTGAGTGTGCGCTTCCTAGGTACGGCGCGCTGCAGACAGTCAAAAGGGTTGCTCCCTTTCATTAAAAGTTAATCCCCGGCTGCAGGCTATTAGAAAGCAACTAACCGTGCTCTACTCACCCTACCCAGGTCTACCGGTGAGTCTCGCCGCTGCTCCCGGCCTGTGGCATTGGCCGCGACGCTGACGTTCCGTCGACAGCGCGGCAGCCGATCAGTGAGCTCAGCGGCTCTGAGCGGGGCGTTCTGTCTAGAAGACCTTTTTAAGGAGCCAGCAAAAAAGTGAAGAGAAAGGAAAGCACAAAAGCACCTTGTCTTACTAAGCACTGGAAAGGGCAGCCGGCAACCGGACGTCAAAGTGGAAAAGCAGCAAGTGAGAGGCCTGTCTCTGCCTACAGCCACACCACCCTGAACACGCCCGATCTCGTCTGATCTCGGAAGCTAAGCAGGGTCGGGCCTGGTTAGTACTTGGATGGGAGACCGCCTGGGAATACCAGGTGCTGTAGGCTTTTGCCTTTTCTTACTTCCACCAGCAGGGGTCACTCTCCTCTATGCCTTTTTTCCATTCCTTTTTTCACAAGCGCACACATGCTCCTTTCTTCTTTTCATTTGCTTTCTCTCTTGCGCTATTTAATCCTTGCAAAATACCAGCATCCTTCTCATCACCGTGGACCTCCAGCATTGTTGCTTATTTACTTTTAATACTAGGCTTCTTTTCACCAGGACCAGCGACTCCCGCATGACTGGAGGCAACCACCGGTAACCTGGAGGCCAGTTTACAGCACAACCCAAGCAAAACACCTTTGCAGGCCACACGACCCCCCCGAAGAGCAGCTCAAATTCACTCGCAACCATCTCACCCTCTTCCTTCATTCACTCCTGGGCGTTTCGCTCCACCCCAAGTTGCGGGTCCAGCTTGCTCTTTCTGTCACATCCCCGCGATGAACGGTTTAGCCTGCAGGAGACCCTGCGCCGAGCCATTTTTAAACACATCTGATGCGGCAGGTGTTTCATTGCTCAACAAACAACACCTATAGGGACGGCACAGCCTATGCATCGGTCCTTCGGAGACCGCCCCAGAACGGCCAGAGTTCTCGTCCCCACGCGAGCCTGAGGAAGGCTGGCCGGGCGATGGGCCAAGCAGCGTCTACTGGCCATACCACCTTGGATACGTCCGATCTCGGAAGCAAAGCAGAGATGGGTTCGGAAATACTTGGTTGGGACACCTCCTGAGAACACCAGGTATTGTAGACAATTTTGATGACGTTTTGCCATCTTGCCCAGCTCGGCTAGCATTGAGTGGCGCCTTGCTGGACACCGACCTTACGTAAAGTAGAGGCTGGAAGTCCCAAGCATCCCAAGCCCCCCAAGACCTCTAAGATAAGGACGCAACCCCGCCGCCTCTACCAGGCCTCACACCGAGCTCCTTGCCACGGCTAGGAGTGCTTATTGACCCCGCAGCCGGCCGTATGCAAATGATGGCGTTAAAAGCATCTCGCGCTGTGAAGGGGCCAGGCTTTCAGCAGCTGCCCAGGGGATGGTTTTAGAGGGCGACCGCCTAACGAGGGCCAGCAGAAGTAACGTCTTCTTCTTCAAAGAATCTTGTGTAACTAACCCAATCAGACAGCTGCCCAGGAGCTAACCTCAGTGCTAGGAAGGAGCGGGAGGGAATTGAGGGGGTGGTTCCTGCTAAGGCCCTGAAATAATAATAAGACAGGCAGGAGAGTCTGACGCATGGTGGCGGAAAAGCTGCAGGTGCAAATAGGGAATGTGGTCTCGTGCGAGCAACTTGTGCATGCTCGCTGTGTGTGAGTGTGCGCTTCCTAGGTACGGCGCGCTGCAGACAGTCAAAAGGGTTGCTCCCTTTCATTAAAAGTTAATCCCCGGCTGCAGGCTATTAGAAAGCAACTAACCGCGCTCTACTCACCCTACCCAGGTCTACCGGTGAGTCTCGCCGCTGCTCCCGGCCTGTGGCATTGGCCGCGACGCTGACGTTCCGTCGACAGCGCGGCAGCCGATCAGTGAGCTCAGCGGCTCTGAGCGGGGCGTTCTGTCTACAAGACCTTTTTAAGGAGCCAGCAAAAAAGTGAAGAGAAAGGAAAGCACAAAAGCACCTTGTCTTACTAAGCACTGGAAAGGGCAGCCGGCAACCGGACGTCAAAGTGGAAAAGCAGCAAGTGAGAGGCCTGTCTCTGCCTACAGCCACACCACCCTGAACACGCCCGATCTTGTCTGATCTTGGAAGCTAAGCAGGGTTGGGCCTGGTTAGTACTTGGATGGGAGACCGCCTGGGAATACCAGGTGCTGTAGGCTTTTGCCTTTTCTTACTTCCACCAGCAGGGGTCACTCTCCTCTATGCCTTTTTTCCATTCCTTTTTTCACAAGCGCACACATGCTCCTTTCTTCTTTTCATTTGCTTTCTCTCTTGCGCTATTTAATCCTTGCAAAATACCAGCATCCTTCTCATCACCGTGGGCCTCTAGCATTGTTGCTTATTTACTTTTAATACTAGGCTTCTTTTCACCAGGACCAGCGACTCCCGCATGACTGGAGGCAACCACCGCTGACCTGGAGGCAACCACCGGTAACCTGGAGGCCAGTTTACAGCACAACCCAAGCAAAACACCTTTGCAGGCCACACGACCCCCCCGAAGAGCAGCTCAAATTCACTCGCAACCATCTCACCCTCTTCCTTCATTCACTCCTGGGCGTTTCGCTCCACCCCAAGTTGCGGGTCCAGCTTGCTCTTTCTGTCACATCCCCGCGATGAACGGTTTAGCCTGCAGGAGACCCTGCGCCGAGCCATTTTTAAACACATCTGATGCGGCAGGTGTTTCATTGCTCAACAAACAACACCTATAGGGACGGCACAGCCTATGCATCGGTCCTTCGGAGACCGCCCCAGAACGGCCAGAGTTCTCGTCCCCACGCGAGCCTGAGGAAGGCTGGCCGGGCGATGGGCCAAGCAGCGTCTACTGGCCATACCACCTTGGATACGTCCGATCTCGGAAGCAAAGCAGAGATGGGTTCGGAAATACTTGGTTGGGACACCTCCTGAGAACACCAGGTATTGTAGACAATTTTGATGACGTTTTGCCATCTTGCCCAGCTCGGCTAGCATTGAGTGGCGCCTTGCTGGACACCGACCTTACGTAAAGTAGAGGCTGGAAGTCCCAAGCATCCCAAGCCCCCCAAGACCTCTAAGATAAGGACGCAACCCCGCCGCCTCTACCAGGCCTCACACCGAGCTCCTTGCCACGGCTAGGAGTGCTTATTGACCCCGCAGCCGGCCGTATGCAAATGATGGCGTTAAAAGCATCTCGCGCTGTGAAGGGGCCAGGCTTTCAGCAGCTGCCCAGGGGATGGTTTTAGAGGGCGACCGCCTAACGAGGGCCAGCAGAAGTAACGTCTTCTTCTTCAAAGAATCTTGTGTAACTAACCCAATCAGACAGCTGCCCAGGAGCTAACCTCAGTGCTAGGAAGGAGCGGGAGGGAACTGAGGGGGTGGTTCCTGCTAAGGCCCTGAAATAATAATAAGACAGGCAGGAAAGTCTGACGCATGGTGGCGGAAAAGCTGCAGGTGCAAATAGGGAATGTGGTCTCGTGCGAGCAACTTGTGCATGCTCGCTGTGTGTGAGTGTGCGCTTCCTAGGTACGGCGCGCTGCAGACAGTCAAAAGGGTTGCTCCCTTTCATTAAAAGTTAATCCCCGGCTGCAGGCTATTAGAAAGCAACTAACCGCGCTCTACTCACCCTACCCAGGTCTACCGGTGAGTCTCGCCGCTGCTCCCGGCCTGTGGCATTGGCCGCGACGCTGACGTTCCGTCGACAGCGCGGCAGCCGATCAGTGAGCTCAGCGGCTCTGAGCGGGGCGTTCTGTCTACAAGACCTTTTTAAGGAGCCAGCAAAAAAGTGAAGAGAAAGGAAAGCACAAAAGCACCTTCTCTTACTAAGCACTGGAAAGGGCAGCCGGCAACCGGACGTCAAAGTGGAAAAGCAGCAAGTGAGAGGCCTGTCTCTGCCTACGGCCACACCACCCTGAACATGCCCGATCTCGTCTGATCTCGGAAGCTAAGCAGGGTTGGGCCTGGTTAGTACTTGGATGGGAGACCGCCTGGGAATACCAGGTGCTCTAGGCTTTTGCCTTTTCTTACTTCCACCAGCAGGGGTCACTCTCCTCTATGCCTTTTTTCCATTCCTTTTTTCACAAGCGCACACATGCTCCTTTCTTCTTTTCATTTGCTTTCTCTCTTGCGCTATTTAATCCTTGCAAAATACCAGCATCCTTCTCATCACCGTGGACCTCCAGCATTGTTGCTTATTTACTTTTAATACTAGGCTTCTTTTCACCAGGACCAGCGACTCCCGCATGACTGGAGGCAACCACCGCTGACCTGGAGGCAACCACCGGTAACCTGGAGGCCAGTTTACAGCACAACCCAAGCAAAACACCTTTGCAGGCCACACGACCCCCCCGAAGAGCAGCTCAAATTCACTCGCAACCATCTCACCCTCTTCCTTCATTCACTCCTGGGCGTTTCGCTCCACCCCAAGTTGCGGGTCCAGCTTGCTCTTTCTGTCACATCCCCGCGATGAACGGTTTAGCCTGCAGGAGACCCTGCGCCGAGCCATTTTTAAACACATCTGATGCGGCAGGTGTTTCATTGCTCAACAAACAACACCTATAGGGACGGCACAGCCTATGCATCGGTCCTTCGGAGACCGCCCCAGAACGGCCAGAGTTCTCGTCCCCACGCGAGCCTGAGGAAGGCTGGCCGGGCGATGGGCCAAGCAGCGTCTACTGGCCATACCACCTTGGATACGTCCGATCTCGGAAGCAAAGCAGAGATGGGTTCGGAAATACTTGGTTGGGACACCTCCTGAGAACACCAGGTATTGTAGACAATTTTGATGACGTTTTGCCATCTTGCCCAGCTCGTCTAGCATTGAGTGGCGCCTTGCTGGACACCGACCTTACGTAAAGTAGAGGCTGGAAGTCCCAAGCATCCCAAGCCCCCCAAGACCTCTAAGATAAGGACGCAACCCCGCCGCCTCTACCAGGCCTCACACCGAGCTCCTTGCCACGGCTAGGAGTGCTTATTGACCCCGCAGCCGGCCGTATGCAAATGATGGCGTTAAAAGCATCTCGCGCTGTGAAGGGGCCAGGCTTTCAGCAGCTGCCCAGGGGATGGTTTTAGAGGGCGACCGCCTAACGAGGGCCAGCAGAAGTAACGTCTTCTTCTTCAAAGAATCTTGTGTAACTAACCCAATCAGACAGCTGCCCAGGAGCTAACCTCAGTGCTAGGAAGGAGCGGGAGGGAATTGAGGGGGTGGTTCCTGCTAAGGCCCTGAAATAATAATAAGACAGGCAGGAGAGTCTGACGCATGGTGGCGGAAAAGCTGCAGGTGCAAATAGGGAATGTGGTCTCGTGCGAGCAACTTGTGCATGCTCGCTGTGTGTGAGTGTGCGCTTCCTAGGTACGGCGCGCTGCAGACAGTCAAAAGGGTTGCTCCCTTTCATTAAAAGTTAATCCCCGGCTGCAGGCTATAAGAAAGCAACTAACCGCGCTCTACTCACCCTACCCAGGTCTACCGGTGAGTCTCGCCGCTGCTCCCGGCCTGTGGCATTGGCCGCGACGCTGACGTTCCGTCGACAGCGCGGCAGCCGATCAGTGAGCTCAGCGGCTCTGAGCGGGGCGTTCTGTCTACAAGACCTTTTTAAGGAGCCAGCAAAAAAGTGAAGAGAAAGGAAAGCACAAAAGCACCTTGTCTTACTAAGCACTGGAAAGGGCAGCCGGCAACCGGACGTCAAAGTGGAAAAGCAGCAAGTGAGAGGCCTGTCTCTGCCTACAGCCACACCACCCTGAACACGCCTGATCTCGTCTGATCTCGGAAGCTAAGCAGGGTTGGGCCTGGTTAGTACTTGGATGGGAGACCGCCTGGGAATACCGGGTGCTGTAGGCTTTTGCCTTTTCTTACTTCCACCAGCAGGGGTCACTCTCCTCTATGCCTTTTTTCCATTCCTTTTTTCACAAGCGCACACATGCTCCTTTCTTCTTTTCATTTGCTTTCTCTCTTGCGCTATTTAATCCTTGCAAAATACCAGCATCCTTCTCATCACCGTGGGCCTCCAGCATTGTTGCTTATTTACTTTTAATACTAGGCTTCTTTTCACCAGGACCAGCGACTCCCGCATGACTGGAGGCAACCACCGCTGACCTGGAGGCAACCACCGGTAACCTGGAGGCCAGTTTACAGCACAACCCAAGCAAAACACCTTTGCAGGCCACACGACCCCCCCGAAGAGCAGCTCAAATTCACTCGCAACCATCTCACCCTCTTCCTTCATTCACTCCTGGGCGTTTCGCTCCACCCCAAGTTGCGGGTCCAGCTTGCTCTTTCTGTCACATCCCCGCGATGAACGGTTTAGCCTGCAGGAGACCCTGCGCCGAGCCATTTTTAAACACATCTGATGCGGCAGGTGTTTCATTGCTCAACAAACAACACCTATAGGGACGGCACAGCCTATGCATCGGTCCTTCGGAGACCGCCCCAGAACGGCCAGAGTTCTCGTCCCCACGCGAGCCTGAGGAAGGCTGGCCGGGCGATGGGCCAAGCAGCGTCTACTGGCCATACCACCTTGGATACGTCCGATCTCGGAAGCAAAGCAGAGATGGGTTCGGAAATACTTGGTTGGGACACCTCCTGAGAACACCAGGTATTGTAGACAATTTTGATGACGTTTTGCCATCTTGCCCAGCTCGGCTAGCATTGAGTGGCGCCTTGCTGGACACCGACCTTACGTAAAGTAGAGGCTGGAAGTCCCAAGCATCCCAAGCCCCCCAAGACCTCTAAGATAAGGACGCAACCCCGCCGCCTCTACCAGGCCTCACACCGAGCTCCTTGCCACGGCTAGGAGTGCTTATTGACCCCGCAGCCGGCCGTATGCAAATGATGGCGTTAAAAGCATCTCGCGCTGTGAAGGGGCCAGGCTTTCAGCAGCTGCCCAGGGGATGGTTTTAGAGGGCGACCGCCTAACGAGGGCCAGCAGAAGTAACGTCTTATTCTTCAAAGAATCTTGTGTAACTAACCCAATCAGACAGCTGCCCAGGAGCTAACCTCAGTGCTAGGAAGGAGCGGGAGGGAATTGAGGGGGTGGTTCCTGCTAAGGCCCTGAAATAATAATAAGACAGGCAGGAGAGTCTGACGCATGGTGGCGGAAAAGCTGCAGGTGCAAATAGGGAATGTGGTCTCGTGCGAGCAACTTGTGCATGCTCGCTGTGTGTGAGTGTGCGCTTCCTAGGTACGGCGCGCTGCAGACAGTCAAAAGGGTTGCTCCCTTTCATTAAAAGTTAATCCCCGGCTGCAGGCTATTAGAAAGCAACTAACCGCGCTCTACTCACCCTACCCAGGTCTACCGGTGAGTCTCGCCGCTGCTCCCGGCCTGTGGCATTGGCCGCGACGCTGACGTTCCGTCGACAGCGCGGCAGCCGATCAGTGAGCTCAGCGGCTCTGAGCGGGGCGTTCTGTCTACAAGACCTTTTTAAGGAGCCAGCAAAAAAGTGAAGAGAAAGGAAAGCACAAAAGCACCTTGTCTTACTAAGCACTGGAAAGGGCAGCCGGCAACCGGACGTCAAAGTGGAAAAGCAGCAAGTGAGAGGCCTGTCTCTGCCTACGGCCACACCACCCTGAACATGCCCGATCTCATCTGATCTTGGAAGCTAAGCAGGGTTGGGCCTGGTTAGTACTTGGATGGGAGACCGCCTGGGAATACCAGGTGCTGTAGGCTTTTGCCTTTTCTTACTTCCACCAGCAGGGGTCACTCTCCTCTATGCCTTTTTTCCATTCCTTTTTTCACAAGCGCACACATGCTCCTTTCTTCTTTTCATTTGCTTTCTCTCTTGCGCTATTTAATCCTTGCAAAATACCAGCATCCTTCTCATCACCGTGGACCTCCAGCATTGTTGCTTATTTACTTTTAATACTAGGCTTCTTTTCACCAGGACCAGCGACTCCCGCATGACTGGAGGCAACCACCGCTGACCTGGAGGCAACCACCGGTAACCTGGAGGCCAGTTTACAGCACAACCCAAGCAAAACACCTTTGCAGGCCACACGACCCCCCCGAAGAGCAGCTCAAATTCACTCGCAACCATCTCACCCTCTTCCTTCATTCACTCCTGGGCGTTTCGCTCCACCCCAAGTTGCGGGTCCAGCTTGCTCTTTCTGTCACATCCCCGCGATGAACGGTTTAGCCTGCAGGAGACCCTGCGCCGAGCCATTTTTAAACACATCTGATGCGGCAGGTGTTTCATTGCTCAACAAACAACACCTATAGGGACGGCACAGCCTATGCATCGGTCCTTCGGAGACCGCCCCAGAACGGCCAGAGTTCTCGTCCCCACGCGAGCCTGAGGAAGGCTGGCCGGGCGATGGGCCAAGCAGCGTCTACTGGCCATACCACCTTGGATACGTCCGATCTCGGAAGCAAAGCAGAGATGGGTTCGGAAATACTTGGTTGGGACACCTCCTGAGAACACCAGGTATTGTAGACAATTTTGATGACGTTTTGCCATCTTGCCCAGCTCGGCTAGCATTGAGTGGCGCCTTGCTGGACACCGACCTTACGTAAAGTAGAGGCTGGAAGTCCCAAGCATCCCAAGCCCCCCAAGACCTCTAAGATAAGGACGCAACCCCGCCGCCTCTACCAGGCCTCACACCGAGCTCCTTGCCACGGCTAGGAGTGCTTATTGACCCCGCAGCCGGCCGTATGCAAATGATGGCGTTAAAAGCATCTCGCGCTGTGAAGGGGCCAGGCTTTCAGCAGCTGCCCAGGGGATGGTTTTAGAGGGCGACCGCCTAACGAGGGCCAGCAGAAGTAACGTCTTCTTCTTCAAAGAATCTTGTGTAACTAACCCAATCAGACAGCTGCCCAGGAGCTAACCTCAGTGCTAGGAAGGAGCGGGAGGGAATTGAGGGGGTGGTTCCTGCTAAGGCCCTGAAATAATAATAAGACAGGCAGGAGAGTCTGACGCATGGTGGCGGAAAAGCTGCAGGTGCAAATAGGGAATGTGGTCTCGTGCGAGCAACTTGTGCATGCTCGCTGTGTGTGAGTGTGCGCTTCCTAGGTACGGCGCGCTGCAGACAGTCAAAAGGGTTGCTCCCTTTCATTAAAAGTTAATCCCCGGCTGCAGGCTATAAGAAAGCAACTAACCGCGCTCTACTCACCCTACCCAGGTCTACCGGTGAGTCTCGCCGCTGCTCCCGGCCTGTGGCATTGGCCGCGACGCTGACGTTCCGTCGACAGCGCGGCAGCCGATCAGTGAGCTCAGCGGCTCTGAGCGGGGCGTTCTGTCTACAAGACCTTTTTAAGGAGCCAGCAAAAAAGTGAAGAGAAAGGAAAGCACAAAAGCACCTTGTCTTACTAAGCACTGGAAAGGGCAGCCGGCAACCGGACGTCAAAGTGGAAAAGCAGCAAGTGAGAGGCCTGTCTCTGCCTACAGCCACACCACCCTGAACACGCCCGATCTCGTCTGATCTCGGAAGCTAAGCAGGGTCGGGCCTGGTTAGTACTTGGATGGGAGACCGCCTGGGAATACCAGGTGCTGTAGGCTTTTGCCTTTTCTTACTTCCACCAGCAGGGGTCACTCTCCTCTATGCCTTTTTTCCATTCCTTTTTTCACAAGCGCACACATGCTCCTTTCTTCTTTTCATTTGCTTTCTCTCTTGCGCTATTTAATCCTTGCAAAATACCAGCATCCTTCTCATCACCGTGGGCCTCCAGCATTGTTGCTTATTTACTTTTAATACTAGGCTTCTTTTCACCAGGACCAGCGACTCCCGCATGACTGGAGGCAACCACCGCTGACCTGGAGGCAACCACCGGTAACCTGGAGGCCAGTTTACAGCACAACCCAAGCAAAACACCTTTGCAGGCCACACGACCCCCCCGAAGAGCAGCTCAAATTCACTCGCAACCATCTCACCCTCTTCCTTCATTCACTCCTGGGCGTTTCGCTCCACCCCAAGTTGCGGGTCCAGCTTGCTCTTTCTGTCACATCCCCGCGATGAACGGTTTAGCCTGCAGGAGACCCTGCGCCGAGCCATTTTTAAACACATCTGATGCGGCAGGTGTTTCATTGCTCAACAAACAACACCTATAGGGACGGCACAGCCTATGCATCGGTCCTTCGGAGACCGCCCCAGAACGGCCAGAGTTCTCGTCCCCACGCGAGCCTGAGGAAGGCTGGCCGGGCGATGGGCCAAGCAGCGTCTACTGGCCATACCACCTTGGATACGTCCGATCTCGGAAGCAAAGCAGAGATGGGTTCGGAAATACTTGGTTGGGACACCTCCTGAGAACACCAGGTATTGTAGACAATTTTGATGACGTTTTGCCATCTTGCCCAGCTCGGCTAGCATTGAGTGGCGCCTTGCTGGACACCGACCTTACGTAAAGTAGAGGCTGGAAGTCCCAAGCATCCCAAGCCCCCCAAGACCTCTAAGATAAGGACGCAACCCCGCCGCCTCTACCAGGCCTCACACCGAGCTCCTTGCCACGGCTAGGAGTGCTTATTGACCCCGCAGCCGGCCGTATGCAAATGATGGCGTTAAAAGCATCTCGCGCTGTGAAGGGGCCAGGCTTTCAGCAGCTGCCCAGGGGATGGTTTTAGAGGGCGACCGCCTAACGAGGGCCAGCAGAAGTAACGTATTCTTCTTCAAAGAATCTTGTGTAACTAACCCAATCAGACAGCTGCCCAGGAGCTAACCTCAGTGCTAGGAAGGAGCGGGAGGGAATTGAGGGGGTGGTTCCTGCTAAGGCCCTGAAATAATAATAAGACAGGCAGGAAAGTCTGACGCATGGTGGCGGAAAAGCTGCAGGTGCAAATAGGGAATGTGGTCTCGTGCGAGCAACTTGTGCATGCTCGCTGTGTGTGAGTGTGCGCTTCCTAGGTACGGCGCGCTGCAGACAGTCAAAAGGGTTGCTCCCTTTCATTAAAAGTTAATCCCCGGCTGCAGGCTATTAGAAAGCAACTAACCGCGCTCTACTCACCCTACCCAGGTCTACCGGTGAGTCTCGCCGCTGCTCCCGGCCTGTGGCATTGGCCGCGACGCTGACGTTCCGTCGACAGCGCGGCAGCCGATCAGTGAGCTCAGCGGCTCTGAGCGGGGCGTTCTGTCTACAAGACCTTTTTAAGGAGCCAGCAAAAAAGTGAAGAGAAAGGAAAGCACAAAAGCACCTTGTCTTACTAAGCACTGGAAAGGGCAGCCGGCAACCGGACGTCAAAGTGGAAAAGCAGCAAGTGAGAGGCCTGTCTCTGCCTACGGCCACACCACCCTGAACACGCCCGATCTCGTCTGATCTCGGAAGCTAAGCAGGGTTGGGCCTGGTTAGTACTTGGATGGGAGACCGCCTAGGAATACCAGGTGCTGTAGGCTTTTGCCTTTTCTTACTTCCACCAGCAGGGGTCACTCTCCTCTATGCCTTTTTTCCATTCCTTTTTTCACAAGCGCACACATGCTCCTTTCTTCTTTTCATTTGCTTTCTCTCTTGCGCTATTTAATCCTTGCAAAATACCAGCATCCTTCTCATCACCGTGGACCTCCAGCATTGTTGCTTATTTACTTTTAATACTAGGCTTCTTTTCACCAGGACCAGCGACTCCCGCATGACTGGAGGCAACCACCGCTGACCTGGAGGCAACCACCGGTAACCTGGAGGCCAGTTTACAGCACAACCCAAGCAAAACACCTTTGCAGGCCACACGACCCCCCCGAAGAGCAGCTCAAATTCACTCGCAACCATCTCACCCTCTTCCTTCATTCACTCCTGGGCGTTTCGCTCCACCCCAAGTTGCGGGTCCAGCTTGCTCTTTCTGTCACATCCCCGCGATGAACGGTTTAGCCTGCAGGAGACCCTGCGCCGAGCCATTTTTAAACACATCTGATGCGGCAGGTGTTTCATTGCTCAACAAACAACACCTATAGGGACGGCACAGCCTATGCATCGGTCCTTCGGAGACCGCCCCAGAACGGCCAGAGTTCTCGTCCCCACGCGAGCCTGAGGAAGGCTGGCCGGGCGATGGGCCAAGCAGCGTCTACTGGCCATACCACCTTGGATACGTCCGATCTCGGAAGCAAAGCAGAGATGGGTTCGGAAATACTTGGTTGGGACACCTCCTGAGAACACCAGGTATTGTAGACAATTTTGATGACGTTTTGCCATCTTGCCCAGCTCGGCTAGCATTGAGTGGCGCCTTGCTGGACACCGACCTTACGTAAAGTAGAGGCTGGAAGTCCCAAGCATCCCAAGCCCCCCAAGACCTCTAAGATAAGGACGCAACCCCGCCGCCTCTACCAGGCCTCACACCGAGCTCCTTGCCACGGCTAGGAGTGCTTATTGACCCCGCAGCCGGCCGTATGCAAATGATGGCGTTAAAAGCATCTCGCGCTGTGAAGGGGCCAGGCTTTCAGCAGCTGCCCAGGGGATGGTTTTAGAGGGCGACCGCCTAACGAGGGCCAGCAGAAGTAACGTCTTCTTCTTCAAAGAATCTTGTGTAACTAACCCAATCAGACAGCTGCCCAGGAGCTAACCTCAGTGCTAGGAAGGAGCGGGAGGGAATTGAGGGGGTGGTTCCTGCTAAGGCCCTGAAATAATAATAAGACAGGCAGGAAAGTCTGACGCATGGTGGCGGAAAAGCTGCAGGTGCAAATAGGGAATGTGGTCTCGTGCGAGCAACTTGTGCATGCTCGCTGTGTGTGAGTGTGCGCTTCCTAGGTACGGCGCGCTGCAGACAGTCAAAAGGGTTGCTCCCATACAGCAAGATAAGACTTTGCCAGCAATGAATAACCTTGTAAGCCCTCAGAATCCTCCTGGATGGAGAAAGAAGAATGTTGTGAAGAAAAAACGGAGAGTGGTGGTCATGGGGGATTCCCTGTTAAGAGGAACAGAGGCCGCTATCTGCAGACCAGACATAACCTCAAGAGAAATGTGCTGTCTTCCAGGAGCAAAAATTAAAGATGTGTCTGACAGGATATCAAGACTCTTCAGACCTACAGATCACTACCCATTCCTGCTAATACATGTGGGGACAAATGACACCGCAAGAAAGGACCTGGAAACCATCTGCAGTGACTTTGAAGACTTAGGCAAGAAAGTGAAAGAATTGGGAGCGCAGGTGGTCTTCTCATCCATCCTCCCAGTGGATGGCCATGGAACAATGAGGTGGAATAAGATTCTACAGGTGAACAACTGGCTACGTCGATGGTGCCGTCAACAAGGATTTGGATTTCTGGATCACGGAATGAATTACCTATACGATGGACTACTTGCTAGAGATGGGGTGCACCTTACGAAGACTGGAAAACATGTATTTGGAAGTCGCCTTGCTACACTCATCAGAAGAGCTTTAAACTAGAACAATGTGGGAAGGGAAGCAAAAGGCCAGAAAAAGCCATACAGCTGACAAATACTATTGAGATCTCTGCTACTGGAAGTGGAAAAGAAGAACAAAGACAAAAAAATCTAAATAATAAAAATATGGGAGGAAGAGAAACCAATCACAAACTAAAATGTTTTTATACAAATGCACAAAGCATGGGCAACAAACAAGGAGAATTGGAACTACTAATGCAGGAAAAGGAATATGATGTCATTGGAATCACTGAAACTTGGTGGGACGATACACATGATTGGAATAAAAGGCTAAAAGGATACAACTTATTTGCAAGAAACAGACTTGATAAACGAGGAGGAGGTGTTGTACTGTATGTTAGAAAAGCGTATATCTGCACAGAGATTGAAGCTTCAGAGACTGGGAGTTCTGTGGAAACTGTTTGGGTAAGAATACAAGGAGAGAACAACGGAAAGGACACCATTGTAGGCATTTACTACAGGCCACCTGGGCAAGCTGAAGATATGGATGAACTCTTTATGTATCAAATGACCAAGTTCTCCAAAAAATATGACGTAGTGGTCATGGGAGATTTCAACTATCCAGACATTTGTTGGGAATCTCTCTCAAGTAAAACTAACAGGTCAAGCAAATTCTTATCCTCTCTTGCTGACAACTTTATCTTCCAAAAGGTAGGGGAGAAAACAAGGGGATCTGCTACTTTGGATCTAATTCTTATAAACAGGGAGGAAATGGTTGAGGAGGTAAAGGTGGCTGGGACCCTAGGAGGCAGCGATCATGCTATTATAGAATTTTGGATAACTAGAGGAGGAAGACATGTGAAGACTCAAACTTCAAGGTTAGATTTTAGAAAGGCAGATTTTAAGAGACTCAGAAAGAGAATAGGAGGGATCCAATGGCTGGATGTCCTTAAGGACAAAAATGTCCAGGAAGGATGGGAAATTTTTAAAAATGAGATTCTCAAAGCACAATCGTTAACAATCCCGAAAAGTAGGAAGAATGGGAAGCATTTAAGGAAACCAGGATGGATGAACACAGAACTTAAACACATGCTAAAAAGAAAGAAAGAAATGTTTATTAAATGGAAAGAGGGAGGCATATCTAAAGAAGATTATAATGCAGTCTGCAGATCCTGTAGGGCACGTATCAGGTTAGCTAAAGCTGACAATGAATTAAGGCTTGCAAGAGATGTCAGAAGCAATAAAAAAGGATTTTGGGGGTATGTCAAAAGTAAAAGAAAAGTCAAAGATGCTATAGGATTTTTACAGGATGAAAATGGAGAAATGGTAAGAGAGGATGTTGAGAAGGCCGAACTTTTTAATTCCTATTTTGCATCTGTTTTCTCTCAGAAAGAAAATGTAACATCAACTGATCTTCACTGTCCATTTAAAGGAATAGAGGAATCCAAGTTATCAGTAAACAGAAAGATTGTGAGGGAATATTTAGCTAACATAAATGAGTTCAAGTCTCCAGGTCCAGATGAATTACACCCCAGAGTACTGAAGGAGATTGTAGAAGAAATTTTAGAACCACTCTCCATAATCTTTGAAAATTCTTGGAGAACAGGAGAAGTCCCAGAAGACTGGAGAAGAGCAAATGTTGTTCCTATCTTCAAAAAGGGGAAGAAGGTGGACCCAGGGAACTATAGGCCGGTGAGTCTGACTTCTATACCAGGAAAGATCTTTGAACAAATTATTAAACAACATGTATGTAAGTACATGGATAAGAATGAAGTGATTAACCAGAGTCAGCATGGGTTTGTAACTAACAAGTCATGTCAGACTAACTTAATTTCCTTCTATGACAGAATCACTGACTGGGTGGATCAGGGAAATGCTGTAGATATAGTATATCTTGACTTCAGCAAAGCATTTGACAAAGTATCTCACATCATCCTTATTGAAAAAATGACCAAGTATGCAATGGACCAGGCAACTGTTAGGTGGATTCATAACTGGCTTAGTGATCGGACTCAAAGGGTGGTTGTAAATGGCTTCACATCCAGCTGGATGAATGTCTCAAGTGGGGTACCACAGGGCTCCGTCCTGGGACCTGTATTGTTCAACATCTTTATCAATGATTTAGATGAAGGAATTGAGGGTAAACTGATTAAATTTGCTGATGACACAAAGCTAGGAGGGATAGCTAATACTAGAGAAGAGAGAGAGAGGATTCAAAAAGACCTAAATAAACTGGAGCAGTGGGCAGCAACCAACAGAATGGTTTTTAACAGGGAAAAATGCAAAGTACTACATCTGGGCAATAAAAATGAAAAAAGCATATACAGAATGGGAGGAATAGAGCTAAGCAACAGTACATGTGAAAAAGACTTAGGTATACTAATAGATCATAGACTGAACATGAGTCAACAGTGTGATGCAGCAGCAAAAAAGGCAAATACAATTCTGGGATGTATTAACAGAAGCATACAGTCTAGATCACGTGAAGTCATTATCGGTCTTTACTCCTCTTTGGTCAGACCTCATCTGGAATACTGTGTACAGTTTTGGGCACCACATTTTAAAAAAGACATAGACAAACTGGAGCAAGTTCAGAGAAGAGCGACCAGAATGGTGACTGGTCTGCAAACCATGTCCTATGAGGAACGGTTGCAGGATTTGGGAATGTTTAGCTTGCAAAAAAGAAGACTGAGAGGAGACTTAATAGCTGTCTACAAATATGTCAAGGGCTGTCACATTGTAGAAGGATCATCTTTATTCTCATTTGCACAAGGAAAGACTAGAAGCAATGGGATGAAACTAAATGGGAGGAGACACAGATTAGATATTAGAAAAAACTTTTTGACAGTTAGGGTGATTAATGAGTGGAACAGGCTGCCACGAGAGGTGGTGAGTTCCCCTTCAATGGACGTCTTCAAACAGAGGCTGGACAGACATCTGTCTGAGATGATCTAGTGAATCCTGCTTTGAGCAGGGGGTTGGACCAGATGACCCAGGAGGTCCCTTCCAACTCTACCATTCTATGATTCTATGATTAAAAGTTAATCCCCGGCTGCAGGCTATTAGAAAGCAACTAACCGCGCTCTACTCACCCTACCCAGGTCTACCGGTGAGTCTCGCCGCTGCTCCCGGCCTGTGGCATTGGCCGCGACGCTGACGTTCCGTCGACAGCGCGGCAGCCGATCAGTGAGCTCAGCGGCTCTGAGCGGGGCGTTCTGTCTACAAGACCTTTTTAAGGAGCCAGCAAAAAAGTGAAGAGAAAGGAAAGCACAAAAGCACCTTGTCTTACTAAGCACTGGAAAGGGCAGCCGGCAACCGGACGTCAAAGTGGAAAAGCAGCAAGTGAGAGGCCTGTCTCTGCCTACGGCCACACCACCCTGAACACGCCCGATCTCGTCTGATCTTGGAAGCTAAGCAGGGTTGGGCCTGGTTAGTACTTGGATGGGAGACCGCCTAGGAATACCAGGTGCTGTAGGCTTTTGCCTTTTCTTACTTCCACCAGCAGGGGTCACTCTCCTCTATGCCTTTTTTCCATTCCTTTTTTCACAAGCGCACACATGCTCCTTTCTTCTTTTCATTTGCTTTCTCTCTTGCGCTATTTAATCCTTGCAAAATACCAGCATCCTTCTCATCACCGTGGACCTCCAGCATTGTTGCTTATTTACTTTTAATACTAGGCTTCTTTTCACCAGGACCAGCGACTCCCGCATGACTGGAGGCAACCACCGCTGACCTGGAGGCAACCACCGGTAACCTGGAGGCCAGTTTACAGCACAACCCAAGCAAAACACCTTTGCAGGCCACACGACCCCCCCGAAGAGCAGCTCAAATTCACTCGCAACCATCTCACCCTCTTCCTTCATTCACTCCTGGGCGTTTCGCTCCACCCCAAGTTGCGGGTCCAGCTTGCTCTTTCTGTCACATCCCCGCGATGAACGGTTTAGCCTGCAGGAGACCCTGCGCCGAGCCATTTTTAAACACATCTGATGCGGCAGGTGTTTCATTGCTCAACAAACAACACCTATAGGGACGGCACAGCCTATGCATCGGTCCTTCGGAGACCGCCCCAGAACGGCCAGAGTTCTCGTCCCCACGCGAGCCTGAGGAAGGCTGGCCGGGCGATGGGCCAAGCAGCGTCTACTGGCCATACCACCTTGGATACGTCCGATCTCGGAAGCAAAGCAGAGATGGGTTCGGAAATACTTGGTTGGGACACCTCCTGAGAACACCAGGTATTGTAGACAATTTTGATGACGTTTTGCCATCTTGCCCAGCTCGGCTAGCATTGAGTGGCGCCTTGCTGGACACCGACCTTACGTAAAGTAGAGGCTGGAAGTCCCAAGCATCCCAAGCCCCCCAAGACCTCTAAGATAAGGACGCAACCCCGCCGCCTCTACCAGGCCTCACACCGAGCTCCTTGCCACGGCTAGGAGTGCTTATTGACCCCGCAGCCGGCCGTATGCAAATGATGGCGTTAAAAGCATCTCGCGCTGTGAAGGGGCCAGGCTTTCAGCAGCTGCCCAGGGGATGGTTTTAGAGGGCGACCGCCTAACGAGGGCCAGCAGAAGTAACGTCTTCTTCTTCAAAGAATCTTGTGTAACTAACCCAATCAGACAGCTGCCCAGGAGCTAACCTCAGTGCTAGGAAGGAGCGGGAGGGAATTGAGGGGGTGGTTCCTGCTAAGGCCCTGAAATAATAATAAGACAGGCAGGAGAGTCTGACGCATGGTGGCGGAAAAGCTGCAGGTGCAAATAGGGAATGTGGTCTCGTGCGAGCAACTTGTGCATGCTCGCTGTGTGTGAGTGTGCGCTTCCTAGGTACGGCGCGCTGCAGACAGTCAAAAGGGTTGCTCCCTTTCATTAAAAGTTAATCCCCGGCTGCAGGCTATTAGAAAGCAACTAACCGCGCTCTACTCACCCTACCCAGGTCTACCGGTGAGTCTCGCCGCTGCTCCCGGCCTGTGGCATTGGCCGCGACGCTGACGTTCCGTCGACAGCGCGGCAGCCGATCAGTGAGCTCAGCGGCTCTGAGCGGGGCGTTCTGTCTACAAGACCTTTTTAAGGAGCCAGCAAAAAAGTGAAGAGAAAGGAAAGCACAAAAGCACCTTGTCTTACTAAGCACTGGAAAGGGCAGCCGGCAACCGGACGTCAAAGTGGAAAAGCAGCAAGTGAGAGGCCTGTCTCTACCTACAGCCACACCACCCTGAACACGCCTGATCTCGTCTGATCTTGGAAGCTAAGCAGGGTCGGGCCTGGTTAGTACTTGGATGGGAGACTGCCTGGGAATACCAGGTGCTGTAGGCTTTTGCCTTTTCTTACTTCCACCAGCAGGGGTCACTCTCCTCTATGCCTTTTTTCCATTCCTTTTTTCACAAGCGCACACATGCTCCTTTCTTCTTTTCATTTGCTTTCTCTCTTGCGCTATTTAATCCTTGCAAAATACCAGCATCCTTCTCATCACCGTGGGCCTCCAGCATTGTTGCTTATTTACTTTTAATACTAGGCTTCTTTTCACCAGGACCAGCGACTCCCGCATGACTGGAGGCAACCACCGCTGACCTGGAGGCAACCACCGGTAACCTGGAGGCAACCACCGGTAACCTGGAGGCCAGTTTACAGCACAACCCAAGCAAAACACCTTTGCAGGCCACACGACCCCCCCGAAGAGCAGCTCAAATTCACTCGCAACCATCTCACCCTCTTCCTTCATTCACTCCTGGGCGTTTCGCTCCACCCCAAGTTGCGGGTCCAGCTTGCTCTTTCTGTCACATCCCCGCGATGAACGGTTTAGCCTGCAGGAGACCCTCCGCCGAGCCATTTTTAAACACATCTGATGCGGCAGGTGTTTCATTGCTCAACAAACAACACCTATGGGGACGGCACAGCCTATGCATCGGTCCTTCGGAGACCGCCCCAGAACGGCCAGAGTTCTCGTCCCCACGCGAGCCTGAGGAAGGCTGGCCGGGCGATGGGCCAAGCAGCGTCTACTGGCCATACCACCTTGGATACGTCTGATCTCGGAAGCAAAGCAGAGATGGGTTTGGAAATACTTGGTTGGGACACCTCCTGAGAACACCAGGTATTGTAGACAATTTTGATGACGTTTTGCCATCTTGCCCAGCTCGGCTAGCATTGAGTGGCGCCTTGCTGGACACCGACCTTACGTAAAGTAGAGGCTGGAAGTCCCAAGCATCCCAAGCCCCCCAAGACCTCTAAGATAAGGACGCAACCCCGCCGCCTCTACCAGGCCTCACACCGAGCTCCTTGCCACGGCTAGGAGTGCTTATTGACCCCGCAGCCGGCCGTATGCAAATGATGGCGTTAAAAGCATCTCGCGCTGTGAAGGGGCCAGGCTTTCAGCAGCTGCCCAGGGGATGGTTTTAGAGGGCGACCGCCTAACGAGGGCCAGCAGAAGTAACGTCTTCTTCTTCAAAGAATCTTGTGTAACTAACCCAATCAGACAGCTGCCCAGGAGCTAACCTCAGTGCTAGGAAGGAGCGGGAGGGAATTGAGGGGGTGGTTCCTGCTAAGGCCCTGAAATAATAATAAGACAGGCAAGAGAGTCTGACGCATGGTGGCGGAAAAGCTGCAGGTGCAAATAGGGAATGTGGTCTCGTGCGAGCAACTTGTGCATGCTCGCTGTGTGTGAGTGTGCGCTTCCTAGGTACGGCGCGCTGCAGACAGTCAAAAGGGTTGCTCCCTTTCATTAAAAGTTAATCCCCGGCTGCAGGCTATTAGAAAGCAACTAACCGCGCTCTACTCACCCTACCCAGGTCTACCGGTGAGTCTCGCCGCTGCTCCCGGCCTGTGGCATTGGCCGCGACGCTGACGTTCCGTCGACAGCGCGGCAGCCGATCAGTGAGCTCAGCGGCTCTGAGCGGGGCGTTCTGTCTACAAGACCTTGTTAAGGAGCCAGCAAAAAAGTGAAGAGAAAAGAAAGCACAAAAGCACCTTGTCTTACTAAGCACTGGAAAGGGCAGCCGGCAACCGGACGTCAAAGTGGAAAAGCAGCAAGTGAGAGGCCTGTCTCTGCCTAGGGCCACACCACCCTGAACACGCCTGATCTCATCTGATCTCGGAAGCTAAGCAGGGTTGGGCCTGGTTAGTACTTGGATGGGAGACTGCCTGGGAATACCAGGTGCTGTAGGCTTTTGCCTTTTCTTACTTCCACCAGCAGGGGTCACTCTCCTCTATGCCTTTTTTCCATTCCTTTTTTCACAAGCGCACACATGCTCCTTTCTTCTTTTCATTTGCTTTCTCTCTTGCGCTATTTAATCCTTGCAAAATACCAGCATCCTTCTCATCACCGTGGGCCTCCAGCATTGTTGCTTATTTACTTTTAATACTAGGCTTCTTTTCACCAGGACCAGCGACTCCCGCATGACTGGAGGCAACCACCGCTGACCTGGAGGCAACCACCGGTAACCTGGAGGCCAGTTTACAGCACAACCCAAACAAAACACCTTTGCAGGCCACATGACCCCCCCGAAGAGCAGCTCAAATTCACTCGCAACCATCTCACCCTCTTCCTTCATTCACTCCTGGGCGTTTCGCTCCACCCCAAGTTGCGGGTCCAGCTTGCTCTTTCTGTCACATCCCCGCGATGAACGGTTTAGACTGCAGGAGACCCTGCGCCGAGCCATTTTTAAACACATCTGATGCGGCAGGTGTTTCATTGCTCAACAAACAACACCTATAGGGACGGCACAGCCTATGCATCGGTCCTTCGGAGACCGCCGGAGAACGGCCAGAGTTCTCGTCCCCACGCGAGCCTGAGGAAGGCTGGCCGGGCGATGGGCCAAGCAGCGTCTACTGGCCATACCACCTTGGATACGTCCGATCTCGGAAGCAAAGCAGAGATGGGTTCGGAAATACTTGGTTGGGACACCTCCTGAGAACACCAGGTATTGTAGACAATTTTGATGACGTTTTGCCATCTTGCCCAGCTCGGCTAGCATTGAGTGGCGCCTTGCTGGACACCGACCTTACGTAAAGTAGAGGCTGGAAGTCCCAAGCATCCCAAGCCCCCCAAGACCTCTAAGATAAGGACGCAACCCCGCCGCCTCTACCAGGCCTCACACCGAGCTCCTTGCCACGGCTAGGAGTGCTTATTGACCCCGCAGCCGGCCGTATGCAAATGATGGCGTTAAAAGCATCTCGCGCTGTGAAGGGGCCAGGCTTTCAGCAGCTGCCCAGGGGATGGTTTTAGAGGGCGACCGCCTAACGAGGGCCAGCAGAAGTAACGTCTTCTTCTTCAAAGAAGCTTGTGTAACTAACCCAATCAGACAGCTGCCCAGGAGCTAACCTCAGTGCTAGGAAGGAGCGGGAGGGAATTGAGGGGGTGGTTCCTGCTAAGGCCCTGAAATAATAAGACAGGCAGGAGAGTCTGACGCATGGTGGCGGAAAAGCTGCAGGTGCAAATAGGGAATGTGGTCTCGTGCGAGCAACTTGTGCATGCTCGCTGTGTGTGAGTGTGCGCTTCCTAGGTACGGCGCGCTGCAGACAGTCAAAAGGGTTGCTCCCTTTCATTAAAAGTTAATCCCCGGCTGCAGGCTATTAGAAAGCAACTAACCGCGCTCTACTCACCCTACCCAGGTCTACCGGTGAGTCTCGCCGCTGCTCCCGGCCTGTGGCATTGGCCGCGACGCTGACGTTCCGTCGACAGCGCGGCAGCCGATCAGTGAGCTCAGCGGCTCTGAGCGGGGCGTTCTGTCTACAAGACCTTTTTAAGGAGCCAGGAAAAAAGTGAAGAGAAAAGAAAGCACAAAAGCACATTGTCTTACTAAGCACTGGAAAGGGCAGCCGGCAACCGGACGTCAAAGTGGAAAAGCAGCAAGTGAGAGGCCTGTCTCTGCCTACGGCCACACCACCCTGAACACGCCCGATCTCGTCTGATCTTGGAAGCTAAGCAGGGTTGGGCCTGGTTAGTACTTGGATGGGAGACCGCCTGGGAATACCAGGTGCTGTAGGCTTTTGCCTTTTCTTACTTCCACCAGCAAGGGGTCACTCTCCTCTATGCCTTTTTTCCATTCCTTTTTTCACAAGCGCACACATGCTCCTTTCTTCTTTTCATTTGCTTTCTCTCTTGCGCTATTTAATCCTTGCAAAATACCAGCATCCTTCTCATCACCGTGGGCCTCCAGCATTGTTGCTTATTTACTTTTAATACTAGGCTTCTTTTCACCAGGACCAGCGACTCCCGCATGACTGGAGGCAACCACCGCTGACCTGGAGGCCAGTTTACAGCACAACCCAAGCAAAACACCTTTGCAGGCCACACGACCCCCCCGAAGAGCAGCTCAAATTCACTCGCAACCATCTCACCCTCTTCCTTCATTCACTCCTGGGCGTTTCGCTCCACCCCAAGTTGCGGGTCCAGCTTGCTCTTTCTGTCACATCCCCGCGATGAACGGTTTAGCCTGCAGGAGACCCTGCGCCGAGCCATTTTTAAACACATCTGATGCGGCAGGTGTTTCATTGCTCAACAAACAACACCTATAGGGACGGCACAGCCTATGCATCGGTCCTTCAGAGACCGCCCCAGAACGGCCAGAGTTCTCGTCCCCACGCGAGCCTGAGGAAGGCTGGCCGGGCGATGGGCCAAGCAGCGTCTACTGGCCATACCACCTTGGATACGTCCGATCTCGGAAGCAAAGCAGAGATGGGTTCGGAAATACTTGGTTGGGACACCTCCTGAGAACACCAGGTATTGTAGACAATTTTGATGACGTTTTGCCATCTTGCCCAGCTCGGCTAGCATTGAGTGGCGCCTTGCTGGACACCGACCTTACGTAAAGTAGAGGCTGGAAGTCCCAAGCATCCCAAGCCCCCCAAGACCTCTAAGATAAGGACGCAACCCCGCCGCCTCTACCAGGCCTCACACCGAGCTCCTTGCCACGGCTAGGAGTGCTTATTGACCCCGCAGCCGGCCGTATGCAAATGATGGCGTTAAAAGCATCTCGCGCTGTGAAGGGGCCAGGCTTTCAGCAGCTGCCCAGGGGATGGTTTTAGAGGGCGACCGCCTAACGAGGGCCAGCAGAAGTAACGTCTTCTTCTTCAAAGAATCTTGTGTAACTAACCCAATCAGACAGCTGCCCAGGAGCTAACCTCAGTGCTAGGAAGGAGCGGGAGGGAATTGAGGGGGTGGTTCCTGCTAAGGCCCTGAAATAATAATAAGACAGGCAGGAGAGTCTGACGCATGGTGGCGGAAAAGCTGCAGGTGCAAATAGGGAATGTGGTCTCGTGCGAGCAACTTGTGCATGCTCGCTGTGTGTGAGTGTGCGCTTCCTAGGTACGGCGCGCTGCAGACAGTCAAAAGGGTTGCTCCCTTTCATTAAAAGTTAATCCCCGGCTGCAGGCTATTAGAAAGCAACTAACCGCGCTCTACTCACCCTACCCAGGTCTACCGGTGAGTCTCGCCGCTGCTCCCGGCCTGTGGCATTGTCCGCGACGCTGACGTTCCGTCGACAGCGCGGCAGCCGATCAGTGAGCTCAGCGGCTCTGAGCGGGGCGTTCTGTCTACAAGACCTTTTTAAGGAGCCAGCAAAAAAGTGAAGAGAAAAGAAAGCACAAAAGCACCTTGTCTTACTAAGCACTGGAAAGGGCAGCCGGCAACCGGACGTCAAAGTGGAAAAGCAGCAAGTGAGAGGCCTGTTTCTGCCTACGGCCACACCACCCTGAACACGCCCGATCTCGTCTGATCTTGGAAGCTAAGCAGGGTCAGGCCTGGTTAGTACTTGGATGGGAGACCGCCTGGGAATACCAGGTGCTGTAGGCTTTTGCCTTTTCTTACTTCCACCAGCAGGGGTCACTCTCCTCTATGCCTTTTTTCCATTCCTTTTTTCACAAGCGCACACATGCTCCTTTCTTCTTTTCATTTGCTTTCTCTCTTGCGCTATTTAATCCTTGCAAAATACCAGCATCCTTCTCATCACCGTGGGCCTCCAGCATTGTTGCTTATTTACTTTTAATACTAGGCTTCTTTTCACCAGGACCAGCGACTCCCGCATGACTGGAGGCAACCACCGCTGACCTGGAGGCAACCACCGGTAACCTGGAGGCCAGTTTACAGCACAACCCAAGCAAAACACCTTTGCAGGCCACACGACCCCCCCGAAGAGCAGCTCAAATTCACTCGCAACCATCTCACCCTCTTCCTTCATTCACTCCTGGGCGTTTCGCTCCACCCCAAGTTGCGGGTCCAGCTTGCTCTTTCTGTCACATCCCCGCGATGAACGGTTTAGCCTGCAGGAGACCCTGCGCCGAGCCATTTTTAAACACATCTGATGCGGCAGGTGTTTCATTGCTCAACAAACAACACCTATAGGGACGGCACAGCCTATGCATCGGTCCTTCGGAGACCGCCCCAGAACGGCCAGAGTTCTCGTCCCCACGCGAGCCTGAGGAAGGCTGGCCGGGCGATGGGCCAAGCAGCGTCTACTGGCCATACCACCTTGGATACGTCCGATCTCGGAAGCAAAGCAGAGATGGGTTCGGAAATACTTGGTTGGGACACCTCCTGAGAACACCAGGTATTGTAGACAATTTTGATGACGTTTTGCCATCTTGCCCAGCTCGGCTAGCATTGAGTGGCGCCTTGCTGGACACCGACCTTACGTAAAGTAGAGGCTGGAAGTCCCAAGCATCCCAAGCCCCCCAAGACCTCTAAGATAAGGACGCAACCCCACCGCCTCTACCAGGCCTCACACCGAGCTCCTTGCCACGGCTAGGAGTGCTTATTGACCCCGCAGCCGGCCGTATGCAAATGATGGCGTTAAAAGCATCTCGCGCTGTGAAGGGGCCAGGCTTTCAGCAGCTGCCCAGGGGATGGTTTTAGAGGGCGACCGCCTAACGAGGGCCAGCAGAAGTAACGTCTTCTTCTTCAAAGAATCTTGTGTAGCTAACCTCAGTGCTAGGAAGGAGCGGGAGGGAATTGAGGGGGTGGTTCCTGCTAAGGCCCTGAAATAATAATAAGACAGGCAGGAGAGTCTGACGCATGGTGGCGGAAAAGCTGCAGGTGCAAATAGGGAATGTGGTCTCGTGCGAGCAACTTGTGCATGCTCGCTGTGTGTGAGTGTGCGCTTCCTAGGTACGGCGCGCTGCAGACAGTCAAAAGGGTTGCTCCCTTTCATTAAAAGTTAATCCCCGGCTGCAGGCTATTAGAAAGCAACTAACCGCGCTCTACTCACCCTACCCAGGTCTACCGGTGAGTCTCGCCGCTGCTCCCGGCCTGTGGCATTGGCCGCGACGCTGACGTTCCGTCGACAGCGCGGCAGCCGATCAGTGAGCTCAGCGGCTCTGAGCGGGGCGTTCTGTCTACAAGACCTTTTTAAGGAGCCAGCAAAAAAGTGAAGAGAAAAGAAAGCACAAAAGCACCTTGTCTTACTAAGCACTGGAAAGGGCAGCCGGCAACCGGACGTCAAAGTGGAAAAGCAGCAAGTGAGAGGCCTGTTTCTGCCTACGGCCACACCACCCTGAACACGCCCGATCTCGTCTGATCTTGGAAGCTAAGCAGGGTCGGGCCTGGTTAGTACTTGGATGGGAGACCGCCTGGGAATACCAGGTGCTGTAGGCTTTTGCCTTTTCTTACTTCCACCAGCAGGGGTCACTCTCCTCTATGCCTTTTTTCCATTCCTTTTTTCACAAGCGCACACATGCTCCTTTCTTCTTTTCATTTGCTTTCTCTCTTGCGCTATTTAATCCTTGCAAAATACCAGCATCCTTCTCATCACCGTGGGCCTCCAGCATTGTTGCTTATTTACTTTTAATACTAGGCTTCTTTTCACCAGGACCAGCGACTCCCGCATGACTGGAGGCAACCACCGCTGACCTGGAGGCAACCACCGGTAACCTGGAGGACAGTTTACAGCACAACCCAAGCAAAACACCTTTGCAGGCCACACGACCCCCCCGAAGAGCAGCTCAAATTCACTCGCAACCATCTCACCCTCTTCCTTCATTCACTCCTGGGCGTTTCGCTCCACCCCAAGTTGCGGGTCCAGCTTGCTCTTTCTGTCACATCCCCGCGATGAACGGTTTAGCCTGCAGGAGACCCTGCGCCGAGCCATTTTTAAACACATCTGATGCGGCAGGTGTTTCATTGCTCAACAAACAACACCTATAGGGACGGCACAGCCTATGCATCGGTCCTTCAGAGACCGCCCCAGAACGGCCAGAGTTCTCGTCCCCACGCGAGCCTGAGGAAGGCTGGCCGGGCGATGGGCCAAGCAGCGTCTACTGGCCATACCACCTTGGATACGTCCGATCTCGGAAGCAAAGCAGAGATGGGTTCGGAAATACTTGGTTGGGACACCTCCTGAGAACACCAGGTATTGTAGACAATTTTGATGACGTTTTGCCATCTTGCCCAGCTCGGCTAGCATTGAGTGGCGCCTTGCTGGACACCGACCTTACGTAAAGTAGAGGCTGGAAGTCCCAAGCATCCCAAGCCCCCCAAGACCTCTAAGATAAGGACGCAACCCCGCCGCCTCTACCAGGCCTCACACCGAGCTCCTTGCCACGGCTAGGAGTGCTTATTGACCCCACAGCCGGCCGTATGCAAATGATGGCGTTAAAAGCATCTCGCGCTGTGAAGGGGCCAGGCTTTTAGCAGCTGCCCAGGGGATGGTTTTAGAGGGCGACCGCCTAACGAGGGCCAGCAGAAGTAACGTCTTCTTCTTCAAAGAAGCTTGTGTAACTAACCCAATCAGACAGCTGCCCAGGAGCTAACCTCAGTGCTAGGAAGGAGCGGGAGGGAATTGAGGGGGTGGTTCCTGCTAAGGCCCTGAAATAATAATAAGACAGGCAGGAGAGTCTGACGCATGGTGGCGGAAAAGCTGCAGGTGCAAATAGGGAATGTGGTCTCGTGCGAGCAACTTGTGCATGCTCGCTGTGTGTGAGTGTGCGCTTCCTAGGTACGGCGCGCTGCAGACAGTCAAAAGGGTTGCTCCCTTTCATTAAAAGTTAATCCCCGGCTGCAGGCTATTAGAAAGCAACTAACCGCGCTCTACTCACCCTACCCAGGTCTACCGGTGAGTCTCGCCGCTGCTCCCGGCCTGTGGCATTGGCCGCGACGCTGACGTTCCGTCGACAGCGCGGCAGCCGATCAGTGAGCTCAGCGGCTCTGAGCGGGGTGTTCTGTCTACAAGACCTTTTTAAGGAGCCAGCAAAAAAGTGAAGAGAAAAGAAAGCACAAAAGCACCTTGTCTTACTAAGCACTGGAAAGGGCAGCCGGCAACCGGACGTCAAAGTGGAAAAGCAGCAAGTGAGAGGCCTGTCTCCGCCTACGGCCACACCACCCTGAACACGCCCGATCTCGTCTGATCTCGGAAGCTAAGCAGGGTCGGGCCTGGTTAGTACTTGAATGGGAGACTGCCTGGGAATACCAGGTGCTGTAGGCTTTTGCCTTTTCTTACTTCCACCAGCAGGGGTCACTCTCCTCTTTGCCTTTTTTCCATTCCTTTTTTCACAAGCGCACACATGCTCCTTTCTTCTTTTCATTTGCTTTCTCTCTTGCGCTATTTAATCCTTGCAAAATACCAGCATCCTTCTCATCACCGTGGGCCTCCAGCATTGTTGCTTATTTACTTTTAATACTAGGCTTCTTTTCACCAGGACCAGCGACTCCCGCATGACTGGAGGCAACCACCGCTGACCTGGAGGCAACCACCGGTAACCTGGAGGCCAGTTTACAGCACAACCCAAGCAAAACACCTTTGCAGGCCACACGACCCCCCCGAAGAGCAGCTCAAATTCACTCGCAACCATCTCACCCTCTTCCTTCATTCACTCCTGGGCGTTTCGCTCCACCCCAAGTTGCGGGTCCAGCTTGCTCTTTCTGTCACATCCCCGCGATGAACGGTTTAGCCTGCAGGAGACCCTGCGCCGAGCCATTTTTAAACACATCTGATGCGGCAGGTGTTTCATTGCTCAACAAACAACACCTATAGGGACGGCACAGCCTATGCATCGGTCCTTCGGAGACCGCCCCAGAACGGCCAGAGTTCTCGTCCCCACGCGAGCCTGAGGAAGGCTGGCCGGGCGATGGGCCAAGCAGCGTCTACTGGCCATACCATCTTGGATACGTCCGATCTCGGAAGCAAAGCAGAGATGGGTTCGGAAATACTTGGTTGGGACACCTCCTGAGAACACCAGGTATTGTAGACAATTTTGATGACGTTTTGCCATCTTGCCCAGCTCGGCTAGCATTGAGTGGCGCCTTGCTGGACACCGACCTTACGTAAAGTAGAGGCTGGAAGTCCCAAGCATCCCAAGCCCCCCAAGACCTCTAAGATAAGGACGCAACCCCGCCGCCTCTACCAGACCTCACACCGAGCTCCTTGCCACGGCTAGGAGTGCTTATTGACCCCGCAGCCGGCCGTATGCAAATGATGGCGTTAAAAGCATCTCGCGCTGTGAAGGGGCCAGGCTTTCAGCAGCTGCCCAGGGGATGGTTTTAGAGGGCGACCGCCTAACGAGGGCCAGCAGAAGTAACGTCTTCTTCTTCAAAGAATCTTGTGTAACTAACCCAATCAGACAGCTGCCCAGGAGCTAACCTCAGTGCTAGGAAGGAGCGGGAGGGAATTGAGGGGGTGGTTCCTGCTAAGGCCCTGAAATAATAATAAGACAGGCAGGAGAGTCTGACGCATGGTGGCGGAAAAGCTGCAGGTGCAAATAGGGAATGTGGTCTCGTGCGAGCAACTTGTGCATGCTCGCTGTGTGTGAGTGTGCGCTTCCTAGGTACGGCGCGCTGCAGACAGTCAAAAGGGTTGCTCCCTTTCATTAAAAGTTAATCCCCGGCTGCAGGCTATTAGAAAGCAACTAACCGCGCTCTACTCACCCTACCCAGGTCTACCGGTGAGTCTCGCCGCTGCTCCCGGCCTGTGGCATTGGCCGCGACGCTGACGTTCCGTCGACAGCGCGGCAGCCGATCAGTGAGCTCAGCGGCTCTGAGCGGGGCGTTCTGTCTACAAGACCTTTTTAAGGAGCCAGCAAAAAAGTGAAGAGAAAAGAAAGCACAAAAGCACCTTGTCTTACTAAGCACTGGAAAGGGCAGCCGGCAACCGGACGTCAAAGTGGAAAAGCAGCAAGTGAGATGCCTGTCTCTGCCTACGGCCACACCACCCTGAACACGCCCAATCTCGTCTGATCTCGGAAGCTAAGCAGGGTCAGGCCTGGTTAGTACTTGGATGGGAGACCGCCTGGGAATACCAGGTGCTGTAGGCTTTTGCCTTTTCTTACTTCCACCAGCAGGGGTCACTCTCCTCTATGCCTTTTTTCCATTCCTTTTTTCACAAGCGCACACATGCTCCTTTCTTCTTTTCATTTGCTTTCTCTCTTGCGCTATTTAATCCTTGCAAAATACCAGCATCCTTCTCATCACCGTGGGCCTCCAGCATTGTTGCTTATTTACTTTTAATACTAGGCTTCTTTTCACCAGGACCAGCGACTCCCGCATGACTGGAGGCAACCACCGCTGACCTGGAGGCAACCACCGGTAACCTGGAGGCCAGTTTACAGCACAACCCAAGCAAAACACCTTTGCAGGCCACACGACCCCCCCGAAGAGCAGCTCAAATTCACTCGCAACCATCTCACCCTCTTCCTTCATTCACTCCTGGGCGTTTCGCTCCACCCCAAGTTGCGGGTCCAGCTTGCTCTTTCTGTCACATCCCCGCGATGAACGGTTTAGCCTGCAGGAGACCCTGCGCCGAGCCATTTTTAAACACATCTGATGCGGCAGGTGTTTCATTGCTCAACAAACAACACCTATAGGGACGGCACAGCCTATGCATCGGTCCTTCAGAGACCGCCCCAGAACGGCCAGAGTTCTCGTCCCCACGCGAGCCTGAGGAAGGCTGGCCGGGCGATGGGCCAAGCAGCGTCTACTGGCCATACCACCTTGGATACGTCCGATCTCGGAAGCAAAGCAGAGATGGGTTCGGAAATACTTGGTTGGGACACCTCCTGAGAACACCAGGTATTGTAGACAATTTTGATGACGTTTTGCCATCTTGCCCAGCTCGGCTAGCATTGAGTGGCGCCTTGCTGGACACCGACCTTACGTAAAGTAGAGGCTGGAAGTCCCAAGCATCCCAAGCCCCCCAAGACCTCTAAGATAAGGACGCAACCCCGCCGCCTCTACCAGGCCTCACACCGAGCTCCTTGCCACGGCTAGGAGTGCTTATTGACCCCGCAGCCGGCCGTATGCAAATGATGGCGTTAAAAGCATCTCGCGCTGTGAAGGGGCCAGGCTTTCAGCAGCTGCCCAGGGGATGGTTTTAGAGGGCGACCGCCTAACGAGGGCCAGCAGAAGTAACGTCTTCTTCTTCAAAGAATCTTGTGTAACTAACCCAATCAGACAGCTGCCCAGGAGCTAACCTCAGTGCTAGGAAGGAGCGGGAGGGAATTGAGGGGGTGGTTCCTGCTAAGGCCCTGAAATAATAATAAGACAGGCAGGAGAGTCTGACGCATGGTGGCGGAAAAGCTGCAGGTGCAAATAGGGAATGTGGTCTCGTGCGAGCAACTTGTGCATGCTCGCTGTGTGTGAGTGTGCGCTTCCTAGGTACGGCGCGCTGCAGACAGTCAAAAGGGTTGCTCCCTTTCATTAAAAGTTAATCCCCGGCTGCAGGCTATTAGAAAGCAACTAACCGCGCTCTACTCACCCTACCCAGGTCTACCGGTGAGTCTCGCCGCTGCTCCCGGCCTGTGGCATTGGCCGCGACGCTGACGTTCCGTCGACAGCGCGGCAGCCGATCAGTGAGCTCAGCGGCTCTGAGCGGGGCGTTCTGTCTACAAGACCTTTTTAAGGAGCCAGCAAAAAAGTGAAGAGAAAAGAAAGCACAAAAGCACCTTGTCTTACTAAGCACTGGAAAGGGCAGCCGGCAACCGGACGTCAAAGTGGAAAAGCAGCAAGTGAGATGCCTGTCTCTGCCTACAGCCACACCACCCTGAACACGCCCAATCTCGTCTGATCTTGGAAGCTAAGCAGGGTCAGGCCTGGTTAGTACTTGGATGGGAGACCACCTGGGAATACCAGGTGCTGTAGGCTTTTGCCTTTTCTTACTTCCACCAGCAGGGGTCACTCTCCTCTATGCCTTTTTTCCATTCCTTTCTTCACAAGCGCACACATGCTCCTTTCTTCTTTTCATTTGCTTTCTCTCTTGCGCTATTTAATCCTTGCAAAATACCAGCATCCTTCTCATCACCGTGGGTCTCCAGCATTGTTGCTTATTTACTTTTAATACTAGGCTTCTTTTCACCAGGACCAGCGACTCCCGCATGACTGGAGGCAACCACCGCTGACCTGGAGGCAACCACCGGTAACCTGGAGGCCAGTTTACAGCACAACCCAAGCAAAACACCTTTGCAGGCCACACGACCCCCCCGAAGAGCAGCTCAAATTCACTCGCAACCATCTCACCCTCTTCCTTCATTCACTCCTGGGCGTTTCGCTCCACCCCAAGTTGCGGGTCCAGCTTGCTCTTTCTGTCACATCCCCGCGATGAACGGTTTAGCCTGCAGGAGACCCTGCGCCGAGCCATTTTTAAACACATCTGATGCGGCAGGTGTTTCATTGCTCAACAAACAACACCTATAGGGACGGCACAGCCTATGCATCGGTCCTTCAGAGACCGCCCCAGAACGGCCAGAGTTCTCGTCCCCACGCGAGCCTGAGGAAGGCTGGCCGGGCGATGGGCCAAGCAGCGTCTACTGGCCATACCACCTTGGATACGTCCGATCTCGGAAGCAAAGCAGAGATGGGTTCGGAAATACTTGGTTGGGACACCTCCTGAGAACACCAGGTATTGTAGACAATTTTGATGACGTTTTGCCATCTTGCCCAGCTCGGCTAGCATTGAGTGGCGCCTTGCTGGACACCGACCTTACGTAAAGTAGAGGCTGGAAGTCCCAAGCATCCCAAGCCCCCCAAGACCTCTAAGATAAGGACGCAACCCCGCCGCCTCTACCAGGCCTCACACCGAGCTCCTTGCCACGGCTAGGAGTGCTTATTGACCCCGCAGCCGGCCGTATGCAAATGATGGCGTTAAAAGCATCTCGCGCTGTGAAGGGGCCAGGCTTTCAGCAGCTGCCCAGGGGATGGTTTTAGAGGGCGACCGCCTAACGAGGGCCAGCAGAAGTAACGTCTTCTTCTTCAAAGAATCTTGTGTAACTAACCCAATCAGACAGCTGCCCAGGAGCTAACCTCAGTGCTAGGAAGGAGCGGGAGGGAATTGAGGGGGTGGTTCCTGCTAAGGCCCTGAAATAATAATAAGACAGGCAGGAGAGTCTGACGCATGGTGGCGGAAAAGCTGCAGGTGCAAATAGGGAATGTGGTCTCGTGCGAGCAACTTGTGCATGCTCGCTGTGTGTGAGTGTGCGCTTCCTAGGTACGGCGCGCTGCAGACAGTCAAAAGGGTTGCTCCCTTTCATTAAAAGTTAATCCCCGGCTGCAGGCTATTAGAAAGCAACTAACCGCGCTCTACTCACCCTACCCAGGTCTACCGGTGAGTCTCGCCGCTGCTCCCGGCCTGTGGCATTGGCCGCGACGCTGACGTTCCGTCGACAGCGCGGCAGCCGATCAGTGAGCTCAGCGGCTCTGAGCGGGGCGTTCTGTCTACAAGACCTTTTTAAGGAGCCAGCAAAAAAGTGAAGACAAAAGAAAGCACAAAAGCACCTTGTCTTACTAAGCACTGGAAAGGGCAGCCGGCAACCGGACGTCAAAGTGGAAAAGCAGCAAGTGAGAGGCCTGTTTCTGCCTGCGGCCACACCACCCTGAACACGCCCGATCTCGTCTGATCTTGGAAGCTAAGCAGGGTCGGGCCTGGTTAGTACTTGGATGGGAGACCACCTGGGAATACCAGGTGCTGTAGGCTTTTGCCTTTTCTTACTTCCACCAGCAGGGGTCACTCTCCTCTATGCCTTTTTTCCATTCCTTTTTTCACAAGCGCACACATGCTCCTTTCTTCTTTTCATTTGCTTTCTCTCTTGCGCTATTTAATCCTTGCAAAATACCAGCATCCTTCTCATCACCGTGGGCCTCCAGCATTGTTGCTTATTTACTTTTAATACTAGGCTTCTTTTCACCAGGACCAGCGACTCCCGCATGACTGGAGGCAACCACCGCTGACCTGGAGGCAACCACCGGTAACCTGGAGGCCAGTTTACAGCACAACCCAAGCAAAACACCTTTGCAGGCCACACGACCCCCCCGAAGAGCAGCTCAAATTCACTCGCAACCATCTCACCCTCTTCCTTCATTCACTCCTGGGCGTTTCGCTCCACCCCAAGTTGCGGGTCCAGCTTGCTCTTTCTGTCACATCCCCGCGATGAACGGTTTAGCCTGCAGGAGACCCTGCGCCGAGCCATTTTTAAACACATCTGATGCGGCAGGTGTTTCATTGCTCAACAAACAACACCTATAGGGACGGCACAGCCTATGCATCGGTCCTTCAGAGACCGCCCCAGAACGGCCAGAGTTCTCGTCCCCACGCGAGCCTGAGGAAGGCTGGCCGGGCGATGGGCCAAGCAGCGTCTACTGGCCATACCACCTTGGATACGTCCGATCTCGGAAGCAAAGCAGAGATGGGTTCGGAAATACTTGGTTGGGACACCTCCTGAGAACACCAGGTATTGTAGACAATTTTGATGACGTTTTGCCATCTTGCCCAGCTCGGCTAGCATTGAGTGGCGCCTTGCTGGACACCGACCTTACGTAAAGTAGAGGCTGGAAGTCCCAAGCATCCCAAGCCCCCCAAGACCTCTAAGATAAGGACGCAACCCCGCCGCCTCTACCAGACCTCACACCGAGCTCCTTGCCACGGCTAGGAGTGCTTATTGACCCCGCAGCCGGCCGTATGCAAATGATGGCGTTAAAAGCATCTCGCGCTGTGAAGGGGCCAGGCTTTCAGCAGCTGCCCAGGGGATGGTTTTAGAGGGCGACCGCCTAACGAGGGCCAGCAGAAGTAACGTCTTCTTCTTCAAAGAATCTTGTGTAACTAACCCAATCAGACAGCTGCCCAGGAGCTAACCTCAGTGCTAGGAAGGAGCGGGAGGGAATTGAGGGGGTGGTTCCTGCTAAGGCCCTGAAATAATAATAAGACAGGCAGGAGAGTCTGACGCATGGTGGCGGAAAAGCTGCAGGTGCAAATAGGGAATGTGGTCTCGTGCGAGCAACTTGTGCATTCTCGCTGTGTGTGAGTGTGCGCTTCCTAGGTACGGCGCGCTGCAGACAGTCAAAAGGGTTGCTCCCTTTCATTAAAAGTTAATCCCCGGCTGCAGGCTATTAGAAAGCAACTAACCGCGCTCTACTCACCCTACCCAGGTCTACCGGTGAGTCTCGCCGCTGCTCCCGGCCTGTGGCATTGGCTGCGACGCTGACGTTCCGTCGACAGCGCGGCAGCCGATCAGTGAGCTCAGCGGCTCTGAGCGGGGCGTTCTGTCTACAAGACCTTTTTAAGGAGCCAGCAAAAAAGTGAAGAGAAAAGAAAGCACAAAAGCACCTTGTCTTACTAAGCACTGGAAAGGGCAGCCGGCAACCGGACGTCAAAGTGGAAAAGCAGCAAGTGAGATGCCTGTCTCTGCCTACGGCCACACCACCCTGAACACGCCCGATCTCGTCTGATCTCGGAAGCTAAGCAGGGTCAGGCCTGGTTAGTACTTGGATGGGAGACCGCCTGGGAATACCAGGTGCTGTAGGCTTTTGCCTTTTCTTACTTCCACCAGCAGGGGTCACTCTCCTCTATGCCTTTTTTCCATTCCTTTTTTCACAAGCGCACACATGCTCCTTTCTTCTTTTCATTTGCTTTCTCTCTTGCGCTATTTAATCCTTGCAAAATACCAGCATCCTTCTCATCACCGTGGGCCTCCAGCATTGTTGCTTATTTACTTTTAATACTAGGCTTCTTTTCACCAGGACCAGCGACTCCCGCATGACTGGAGGCAACCACCGCTGACCTGGAGGCAACCACCGGTAACCTGGAGGCCAGTTTACAGCACAACCCAAGCAAAACACCTTTGCAGGCCACACGACCCCCCCGAAGAGCAGCTCAAATTCACTCGCAACCATCTCACCCTCTTCCTTCATTCACTCCTGGGCGTTTCGCTCCACCCCAAGTTGCGGGTCCAGCTTGCTCTTTCTGTCACATCCCCGCGATGAACGGTTTAGCCTGCAGGAGACCCTGCGCCGAGCCATTTTTAAACACATCTGATGCGGCAGGTGTTTCATTGCTCAACAAACAACACCTATAGGGACGGCACAGCCTATGCATCGGTCCTTCAGAGACCGCCCCAGAACGGCCAGAGTTCTCGTCCCCACGCGAGCCTGAGGAAGGCTGGCCGGGCGATGGGCCAAGCAGCGTCTACTGGCCATACCACCTTGGATACGTCCGATCTCGGAAGCAAAGCAGAGATGGGTTCGGAAATACTTGGTTGGGACACCTCCTGAGAACACCAGGTATTGTAGACAATTTTGATGACGTTTTGCCATCTTGCCCAGCTCGGCTAGCATTGAGTGGCGCCTTGCTGGACACCGACCTTACGTAAAGTAGAGGCTGGAAGTCCCAAGCATCCCAAGCCCCCCAAGACCTCTAAGATAAGGACGCAACCCCGCCGCCTCTACCAGGCCTCACACCGAGCTCCTTGCCACGGCTAGGAGTGCTTATTGACCCCGCAGCCGGCCGTATGCAAATGATGGCGTTAAAAGCATCTCGCGCTGTGAAGGGGCCAGGCTTTCAGCAGCTGCCCAGGGGATGGTTTTAGAGGGCGACCGCCTAACGAGGGCCAGCAGAAGTAACGTCTTCTTCTTCAAAGAATCTTGTGTAACTAACCCAATCAGACAGCTGCCCAGGAGCTAACCTCAGTGCTAGGAAGGAGCAGGAGGGAATTGAGGGGGTGGTTCCTGCTAAGGCCCTGAAATAATAATAAGACAGGCAGGAGAGTCTGACGCATGGTGGCGGAAAAGCTGCAGGTGCAAATAGGGAATGTGGTCTCGTGCGAGCAACTTGTGCATGCTCGCTGTGTGTGAGTGTGCGCTTCCTAGGTACGGCGCGCTGCAGACAGTCAAAAGGGTTGCTCCCTTTCATTAAAAGTTAATCCCCGGCTGCAGGCTATTAGAAAGCAACTAACCGCGCTCTACTCACCCTACCCAGGTCTACCGGTGAGTCTCGCCGCTGCTCCCGGCCTGTGGCATTGGCCGCGACGCTGACGTTCCGTCGACAGCGCGGCAGCCGATCAGTGAGCTCAGCGGCTCTGAGCGGGGCGTTCTGTCTACAAGACCTTTTTAAGGAGCCAGCAAAAAAGTGAAGAGAAAAGAAAGCACAAAAGCACCTTGTCTTACTAAGCACTGGAAAGGGCAGCCGGCAACCGGACGTCAAAGTGGAAAAGCAGCAAGTGAGAGGCCTGTCTCTGCCTACGGCCACACCACCCTGAACACGCCCGATCTCGTCTGATCTCGGAAGCTAAGCAGGGTCGGGCCTGGTTAGTACTTGGATGGGAGACCGCCTGGGAATACCAGGTGCTGTAGGCTTTTGCCTTTTCTTACTTCCACCAGCAGGGGTCACTCTCCTCTTTGCCTTTTTTCCATTCCTTTTTTCACAAGCGCACACATGCTCCTTTCTTCTTTTCATTTGCTTTCTCTCTTGCGCTATTTAATCCTTGCAAAATACCAGCATCCTTCTCATCACCGTGGGCCTCCAGCATTGTTGCTTATTTACTTTTAATACTAGGCTTCTTTTCACCAGGACCAGCGACTCCCGCATGACTGGAGGCAACCACCGCTGACCTGGAGGCAACCACCGGTAACCTGGAGGCCAGTTTACAGCACAACCCAAGCAAAACACCTTTGCAGGCCACACGACCCCCCCGAAGAGCAGCTCAAATTCACTCGCAACCATCTCACCCTCTTCCTTCATTCACTCCTGGGCGTTTCGCTCCACCCCAAGTTGCGGGTCCAGCTTGCTCTTTCTGTCACATCCCCGCGATGAACGGTTTAGCCTGCAGGAGACCCTGCGCCGAGCCATTTTTAAACACATCTGATGCGGCAGGTGTTTCATTGCTCAACAAACAACACCTATAGGGACGGCACAGCCTATGCATCGGTCCTTCGGAGACCGCCCCAGAACGGCCAGAGTTCTCATCCCCACGCGAGCCTGAGGAAGGCTGGCCGGGCGATGGGCCAAGCAGCGTCTACTGGCCATACCACCTTGGATACGTCCGATCTCGGAAGCAAAGCAGAGATGGGTTCGGAAATACTTGGTTGGGACACCTCCTGAGAACACCAGGTATTGTAGACAATTTTGATGACGTTTTGCCATCTTGCCCAGCTCGGCTAGCATTGAGTGGCGCCTTGCTGGACACCGACCTTACGTAAAGTAGAGGCTGGAAGTCCCAAGCATCCCAAGCCCCCCAAGACCTCTAAGATAAGGACGCAACCCCGCCGCCTCTACCAGGCCTCACACCGAGCTCCTTGCCACGGCTAGGAGTGCTTATTGACCCCGCAGCCGGCCGTATGCAAATGATGGCGTTAAAAGCATCTCGCGCTGTGAAGGGGCCAGGCATTCAGCAGCTGCCCAGGGGATGGTTTTAGAGGGCGACCGCCTAACGAGGGCCAGCAGAAGTAACGTCTTCTTCTTCAAAGAATCTTGTGTAACTAACCCAATCAGACAGCTGCCCAGGAGCTAACCTCAGTGCTAGGAAGGAGCGGGAGGGAATTGAGGGGGTGGTTCCTGCTAAGGCCCTGAAATAATAATAAGACAGGCAGGAGAGTCTGACGCATGGTGGCGGAAAAGCTGCAGGTGCAAATAGGGAATGTGGTCTCGTGCGAGCAACTTGTGCATGCTCGCTGTGTGTGAGTGTGCGCTTCCTAGGTACGGCGCGCTGCAGACAGTCAAAAGGGTTGCTCCCTTTCATTAAAAGTTAATCCCCGGCTGCAGGCTATTAGAAAGCAACTAACCGCGCTCTACTCACCCTACCCAGGTCTACCGGTGAGTCTCGCCGCTGCTCCCGGCCTGTGGCATTGGCCGCGACGCTGACGTTCCGTCGACAGCGCGGCAGCCGATCAGTGAGCTCAGCGGCTCTGAGCGGGGCGTTCTGTCTACAAGACCTTTTTAAGGAGCCAGCAAAAAAGTGAAGAGAAAAGAAAGCACAAAAGCACCTTGTCTTACTAAGCACTGGAAAGGGCAGCCGGCAACCGGACGTCAAAGTGGAAAAGCAGCAAGTGAGAGGCCTGTTTCTGCCTACGGCCACACCACCCTGAACACGCCCGATCTCGTCTGATCTTGGAAGCTAAGCAGGGTCGGGCCTGGTTAGTACTTGGATGGGAGACCGCCTGGGAATACCAGGTGCTGTAGGCTTTTGCCTTTTCTTACTTCCACCAGCAGGGGTCACTCTCCTCTATGCCTTTTTTCCATTCCTTTTTTCACAAGCGCACACATGCTCCTTTCTTCTTTTCATTTGCTTTCTCTCTTGCGCTATTTAATCCTTGCAAAATACCAGCATCCTTCTCATCACCGTGGGCCTCCAGCATTGTTGCTTATTTACTTTTAATACTAGGCTTCTTTTCACCAGGACCAGCGACTCCCGCATGACTGGAGGCAACCACCGCTGACCTGGAGGCAACCACCGGTAACCTGGAGGCCAGTTTACAGCACAACCCAAGCAAAACACCTTTGCAGGCCACACGACCCCCCCGAAGAGCAGCTCAAATTCACTCGCAACCATCTCACCCTCTTCCTTCATTCACTCCTGGGCGTTTCGCTCCACCCCAAGTTGCGGGTCCAGCTTGCTCTTTCTGTCACATCCCCGCGATGAACGGTTTAGCCTGCAGGAGACCCTGCGCCGAGCCATTTTTAAACACATCTGATGCGGCAGGTGTTTCATTGCTCAACAAACAACACCTATAGGGACGGCACAGCCTATGCATCGGTCCTTCGGAGACCGCCCCAGAACGGCCAGAGTTCTCGTCCCCACGCGAGCCTGAGGAAGGCTGGCCAGGCGATGGGCCAAGCAGCGTCTACTGGCCATACCACCGTGGATACGTCCGATCTCGGAAGCAAAGCAGAGATGGGTTCGGAAATACTTGGTTGGGACACCTCCTGAGAACACCAGGTATTGTAGACAATTTTGATGACGTTTTGCCATCTTGCCCAGCTCGGCTAGCATTGAGTGGCGCCTTGCTGGACACCGACCTTACGTAAAGTAGAGGCTGGAAGTCCCAAGCATCCCAAGCCCCCCAAGACCTCTAAGATAAGGACGCAACCCCGCCGCCTCTACCAGACCTCACACCGAGCTCCTTGCCACGGCTAGGAGTGCTTATTGACCCCGCAGCCGGCCGTATGCAAATGATGGCGTTAAAAGCATCTCGCGCTGTGAAGGGGCCAGGCTTTCAGCAGCTGCCCAGGGGATGGTTTTAGAGGGCGACCGCCTAACGAGGGCCAGCAGAAGTAACGTCTTCTTCTTCAAAGAATCTTGTGTAACTAACCCAATCAGACAGCTGCCCAGGAGCTAACCTCAGTGCTAGGAAGGAGCGGGAGGGAATTGAGGGGGTGGTTCCTGCTAAGGCCCTGAAATAATAATAAGACAGGCAGGAGAGTCTGACGCATGGTGGCGGAAAAGCTGCAGGTGCAAATAGGGAATGTGGTCTCGTGCGAGCAACTTGTGCATGCTCGCTGTGTGTGAGTGTGCGCTTCCTAGGTACGGCGCGCTGCAGACAGTCAAAAGGGTTGCTCCCTTTCATTAAAAGTTAATCCCCGGCTGCAGGCTATTAGAAAGCAACTAACCGCGCTCTACTCACCCTACCCAGGTCTACCGGTGAGTCTCGCCGCTGCTCCCGGCCTGTGGCATTGGCCGCGACGCTGACGTTCCGTCGACAGCGCGGCAGCCGATCAGTGAGCTCAGCGGCTCTGAGCGGGGCGTTCTGTCTACAAGACCTTTTTAAGGAGCCAGCAAAAAAGTGAAGAGAAAAGAAAGCACAAAAGCACCTTGTCTTACTAAGCACTGGAAAGGGCAGCCGGCAACCGGACGTCAAAGTGGAAAAGCAGCAAGTTAGATGCCTGTCTCTGCCTACGGCCACACCACCCTGAACACGCCCGATCTCGTCTGATCTCGGAAGCTAAGCAGGGTCAGGCCTGGTTAGTACTTGGATGGGAGACCGCCTGGGAATACTAGGTGCTGTAGGCTTTTGCCTTTTCTTACTTCCACCAGCAGGGGTCACTCTCCTCTATGCCTTTTTTCCATTCCTTTTTTCACAAGCGCACACATGCTCCTTTCTTCTTTTCATTTGCTTTCTCTCTTGCGCTATTTAATCCTTGCAAAATACCAGCATCCTTCTCATCACCGTGGGCCTCCAGCATTGTTGCTTATTTACTTTTAATACTAGGCTTCTTTTCACCAGGACCAGCGACTCCCGCATGACTGGAGGCAACCACCGCTGACCTGGAGGCAACCACCGGTAACCTGGAGGCCAGTTTACAGCACAACCCAAGCAAAACACCTTTGCAGGCCACACGACCCCCCCGAAGAGCAGCTCAAATTCACTCGCAACCATCTCACCCTCTTCCTTCATTCACTCCTGGGCGTTTCGCTCCACCCCAAGTTGCGGGTCCAGCTTGGTCTTTCTGTCACATCCCCGCGATGAACGGTTTAGCCTGCAGGAGACCCTGCGCCGAGCCATTTTTAAACACATCTGATGCGGCAGGTGTTTCATTGCTCAACAAACAACACCTATAGGGACGGCACAGCCTATGCATCGGTCCTTCGGAGACCGCCCCAGAACGGCCAGAGTTCTCGTCCCCACGCGAGCCTGAGGAAGGCTGGCCAGGCAATGGGCCAAGCAGCGTCTACTGGCCATACCACCGTGGATACGTCCGATCTCGGAAGCAAAGCAGAGATGGGTTCGGAAATACTTGGTTGGGACACCTCCTGAGAACACCAGGTATTGTAGACAATTTTGATGACGTTTTGCCATCTTGCCCAGCTCGGCTAGCATTGAGTGGCGCCTTGCTGGACACCGACCTTACGTAAAGTAGAGGCTGGAAGTCCCAAGCATCCCAAGCCCCCCAAGACCTCTAAGATAAGGACGCAACCCCGCCGCCTCTACCAGGCCTCACACCGAGCTCCTTGCCACGGCTAGGAGTGCTTATTGACCCCGCAGCCGGCCGTATGCAAATGATGGCGTTAAAAGCATCTCGCGCTGTGAAGGGGCCAGGCTTTCAGCAGCTGCCCAGGGGATGGTTTTAGAGGGCGACCGCCTAACGAGGGCCAGCAGAAGTAACGTCTTCTTCTTCAAAGAATCTTGTGTAACTAACCTAATCAGACAGCTGCCCAGGAGCTAACCTCAGTGCTAGGAAGGAGCGGGAGGGAATTGAGGGGGTGGTTCCTGCTAAGGCCCTGAAATAATAATAAGACAGGCAGGAGAGTCTGACGCATGGTGGCGGAAAAGCTGCAGGTGCAAATAGGGAATGTGGTCTCGTGCGAGCAACTTGTGCATGCTCGCTGTGTGTGAGTGTGCGCTTCCTAGGTACGGCGCGCTGCAGACAGTCAAAAGGGTTGCTCCCTTTCATTAAAAGTTAATCCCCGGCTGCAGGCTATTAGAAAGCAACTAACCGCGCTCTACTCACCCTACCCAGGTCTACCGGTGAGTCTCGTCGCTGCTCCCGGCCTGTGGCATTGGCCGCGACGCTGACGTTCCGTCGACAGCGCGGCAGCCGATCAGTGAGCTCAGCGGCTCTGAGCGGGGCGTTCTGTCTACAAGACCTTTTTAAGGAGCCAGCAAAAAAGTGAAGAGAAAGGAAAGCACAAAAGCACCTTGTCTTACTAAGCACTGGAAAGGGCAGCCGGCAACCGGACGTCAAAGTGGAAAAGCAGGAAGTGAGAGGCCTGTC
>NW_027362764.1:690884724-690914724 GCF_046119375.1 Phyllobates terribilis
AGGCAGGAGAGTCTGACGCATGGTGGCGGAAAAGCTGCAGGTGCAAATAGGGAATGTGGTCTCGTGCGAGCAACTTGTGCATGCTCGCTGTGTGTGAGTGTGCGCTTCCTAGGTACGGCGCGCTGCAGACAGTCAAAAGGGTTGCTCCCTTTCATTAAAAGTTAATCCCCGGCTGCAGGCTATTAGAAAGCAACTAACCGCGCTCTACTCACCCTACCCAGGTCTACCGGTGAGTCTCGCCGCTGCTCCCGGCCTGTGGCATTGGCCGCGACGCTGACGTTCCGTCGACAGCGCGGCAGCCGATCAGTGAGCTCAGCGGCTCTGAGCGGGGTGTTCTGTCTACAAGACCTTTTTAAGGAGCCAGCAAAAAAGTGAAAAGAAAAGAAAGCACAAAAGCACCTTGTCTTACTAAGCACTGGAAAGGGCAGCCGGCAACCGGACGTCAAAGTGGAAAAGCAGCAAGTGAGAGGCCTGTCTCTGCCTACGGCCACACCACCCTGAACACGCCCGATCTCGTCTGATCTCGGAAGCTAAGCAGGGTCGGGCCTGGTTAGTACTTGGATGGGAGACCGCCTGGGAATACCAGGTGCTGTAGGCTTTTGCCTTTTCTTACTTCCACCAGCAGGGGTCACTCTCCTCTTTGCCTTTTTTCCATTCCTTTTTTCACAAGCGCACACATGCTCCTCTCTTCTTTTCATTTGCTTTCTCTCTTGCGCTATTTAATCCTTGCAAAATACCAGCATCCTTCTCATCACCGTGGGCCTCCAGCATTGTTGCTTATTTACTTTTAATACTAGGCTTCTTTTCACCAGGACCAGCGACTCCCGCATGACTGGAGGCAACCACCGCTGACCTGGAGGCAACCACCGGTAACCTGGAGGCCAGTTTACAGCACAACCCAAGCAAAACACCTTTGCAGGCCACACGACCCCCCCGAAGAGCAGCTCAAATTCACTCGCAACCATCTCACCCTCTTCCTTCATTCACTCCTGGGCGTTTCGCTCCACCCCAAGTTGCGGGTCCAGCTTGCTCTTTCTGTCACATCCCCGCGATGAACGGTTTAGCCTGCAGGAGACCCTGCGCCGAGCCATTTTTAAACACATCTGATGCGGCAGATGTTTCATTGCTCAACAAACAACACCTATAGGGACGGCACAGCCTATGCATCGGTCCTTCAGAGACCGCCCCAGAACGGCCAGAGTTCTCATCCCCACGCGAGCCTGAGGAAGGCTGGCCGGGCGATGGGCCAAGCAGCGTCTACTGGCCATACCACCTTGGATACATCCGATCTCGGAAGCAAAGCAGAGATGGGTTCGGAAATACTTGGTTGGGACACCTCCTGAGAACACCAGGTATTGTAGACAATTTTGATGACGTTTTGCCATCTTGCCCAGCTCGGCTAGCATTGAGTGGCGCCTTGCTGGACACCGACCTTACGTAAAGTAGAGGCTGGAAGTCCCAAGCATCCCAAGCCCCCCAAGACCTCTAAGATAAGGACGCAACCCCGCCGCCTCTACCAGGCCTCACACCGAGCTCCTTGCCACGGCTAGGAGTGCTTATTGACCCCGCAGCCGGCCGTATGCAAATGATGGCGTTAAAAGCATCTCGCGCTGTGAAGGGGCCAGGCATTCAGCAGCTGCCCAGGGGATGGTTTTAGAGGGCGACCGCCTAACGAGGGCCAGCAGAAGTAACGTCTTCTTCTTCAAAGAATCTTGTGTAACTAACCCAATCAGACAGCTGCCCAGGAGCTAACCTCAGTGCTAGGAAGGAGCGGGAGGGAATTGAGGGGGTGGTTCCTGCTAAGGCCCTGAAATAATAATAAGACAGGCAGGAGAGTCTGACGCATGGTGGCGGAAAAGCTGCAGGTGCAAATAGGGAATGTGGTCTCGTGCGAGCAACTTGTGCATGCTCGCTGTGTGTGAGTGTGCGCTTCCTAGGTACGGCGCGCTGCAGACAGTCAAAAGGGTTGCTCCATTTCATTAAAAGTTAATCCCCGGCTGCAGGCTATTAGAAAGCAACTAACCGCGCTCTACTCACCCTACCCAGGTCTACCGGTGAGTCTCGCCGCTGCTCCCGGCCTGTGGCATTGGCCGCGACGCTGACGTTCCGTCGACAGCGCGGCAGCCGATCAGTGAGCTCAGCGGCTCTGAGCGGGGCGTTCTGTCTACAAGACCTTTTTAAGGAGCCAGCAAAAAAGTGAAGAGAAAAGAAAGCACAAAAGCACCTTGTCTTACTAAGCACTGGAAAGGGCAGCCGGCAACCGGACGTCAAAGTGGAAAAGCAGCAAGTGAGAGGCCTGTTTCTGCCTACGGCCACACCACCCTGAACACGCCCGATCTCGTCTGATCTTGGAAGCTAAGCAGGGTTGGGCCTGGTTAGTACTTGGATGGGAGACCGCCTGGGAATACCAGGTGCTGTAGGCTTTTGCCTTTTCTTACTTCCACCAGCAGGGGTCACTCTCCTCTATGCCTTTTTTCCATTCCTTTTTTCACAAGCGCACACATGCTCCTTTCTTCTTTTCATTTGCTTTCTCTCTTGCGCTATTTAATCCTTGCAAAATACCAGCATCCTTCTCATCACCGTGGGCCTCCAGCATTGTTGCTTATTTACTTTTAATACTAGGCTTCTTTTCACCAGGACCAGCGACTCCCGCATGACTGGAGGCAACCACCGCTGACCTGGAGGCAACCACCGGTAACCTGGAGGCCAGTTTACAGCACAACCCAAGCAAAACACCTTTGCAGGCCACACGACCCCACCGAAGAGCAGCTCAAATTCACTCGCAACCATCTCACCCTCTTCCTTCATTCACTCCTGGGCGTTTCGCTCCACCCCAAGTTGCGGGTCCAGCTTGCTCTTTCTGTCACATCCCCGCGATGAACGGTTTAGCCTGCAGGAGACCCTGCGCCGAGCCATTTTTAAACACATCTGATGCGGCAGATGTTTCATTGCTCAACAAACAACACCTATAGGGACGGCACAGCCTATGCATCGGTCCTTCAGAGACCGCCCCAGAACGGCCAGAGTTCTCGTCCCCACGCGAGCCTGAGGAAGGCTGGCCGGGCGATGGGCCAAGCAGCGTCTACTGGCCATACCACCTTGGATACGTCCGATCTCGGAAGCAAAGCAGAGATGGGTTCGGAAATACTTGGTTGGGACACCTCCTGAGAACACCAGGTATTGTAGACAATTTTGATGACGTTTTGCCATCTTGCCCAGCTCGGCTAGCATTGAGTGGCGCCTTGCTGGACACCGACCTTACGTAAAGTAGAGGCTGGAAGTCCCAAGCATCCCAAGCCCCCCAAGACCTCTAAGATAAGGACGCAACCCCGCCGCCTCTACCAGGCCTCACACCGAGCTCCTTGCCACGGCTAGGAGTGCTTATTGACCCCGCAGCCGGCCGTATGCAAATGATGGCGTTAAAAGCATCTCGCGCTGTGAAGGGGCCAGGCTTTCAGCAGCTGCCCAGGGGATGGTTTTAGAGGGCGACCGCCTAACGAGGGCCAGCAGAAGTAACGTCTTCTTCTTCAAAGAATCTTGTGTAACTAACCCAATCAGACAGCTGCCCAGGAGCTAACCTCAGTGCTAGGAAGGAGCGGGAGGGAATTGAGGGGGTGGTTCCTGCTAAGGCCCTGAAATAATAATAAGACAGGCAGGAGAGTCTGACGCATGGTGGCGGAAAAGCTGCAGGTGCAAATAGGGAATGTGGTCTCGTGCGAGCAACTTGTGCATGCTCGCTGTGTGTGAGTGTGCGCTTCCTAGGTACGGCGCGCTGCAGACAGTCAAAAGGGTTGCTCCCTTTCATTAAAAGTTAATCCCCGGCTGCAGGCTATTAGAAAGCAACTAACCGCGCTCTACTCACCCTACCCAGGTCTACCGGTGAGTCTCGCCGCTGCTCCCGGCCTGTGGCATTGGCCGCGACGCTGACGTTCCGTCGACAGCGCGGCAGCCGATCAGTGAGCTCAGCGGCTCTGAGCGGGGCGTTCTGTCTACAAGACCTTTTTAAGGAGCCAGCAAAAAAGTGAAGAGAAAAGAAAGCACAAAAGCACCTTGTCTTACTAAGCACTGGAAAGGGCAGCCGGCAACCGGACGTCAGAGTGGAAAAGCAGCAAGTGAGAGGCCTGTCTCTGCCTACGGCCACACCACCCTGAACACGCCCGATCTCGTCTGATCTTGGAAGCTAAGCAGGGTTGGGCCTGGTTAGTACTTGAATGGGAGACTGCCTGGGAATACCAGGTGCTGTAGGCTTTTGCCTTTTCTTACTTCCACCAGCAGGGGTCACTCTCCTCTTTGCCTTTTTTCCATTCCTTTTTTCACAAGCGCACACATGCTCCTTTCTTCTTTTCATTTGCTTTCTCTCTTGCGCTATTTAATCCTTGCAAAATACCAGCATCCTTCTCATCACCGTGGGCCTCCAGCATTGTTGCTTATTTACTTTTAATACTAGGCTTCTTTTCACCAGGACCAGCGACTCCCGCATGACTGGAGGCAACCACCGCTGACCTGGAGGCAACCACCGGTAACCTGGAGGCCAGTTTACAGCACAACCCAAGCAAAACACCTTTGCAGGCCACACGACCCCCCCGAAGAGCAGCTCAAATTCACTCGCAACCATCTCACCCTCTTCCTTCATTCACTCCTGGGCGTTTCGCTCCACCCCAAGTTGCGGGTCCAGCTTGCTCTTTCTGTCACATCTCCGCGATGAACGGTTTAGCCTGCAGGAGACCCTGCGCCGAGCCATTTTTAAACACATCTGATGCGGCAGGTGTTTCATTGCTCAACAAACAACACCTATAGGGACGGCACAGCCTATGCATCGGTCCTTCGGAGACCGCCCCAGAACGGCCAGAGTTCTCGTCCCCACGCGAGCCTGAGGAAGGCTGGCCGGGCGATGGGCCAAGCAGCGTCTACTGGCCATACCACCTTGGATACGTCCGATCTCGGAAGCAAAGCAGAGATGGGTTCGGAAATACTTGGTTGGGACACCTCCTGAGAACACCAGGTATTGTAGACAATTTTGATGACGTTTTGCCATCTTGCCCAGCTCGGCTAGCATTGAGTGGCGCCTTGCTGGACACCGACCTTACGTAAAGTAGAGGCTGGAAGTCCCAAGCATCCCAAGCCCCCCAAGACCTCTAAGATAAGGACGCAACCCCGCCGCCTCTACCAGGCCTCACACCGAGCTCCTTGCCACGGCTAGGAGTGCTTATTGACCCCGCAGCCGGCCGTATGCAAATGATGGCGTTAAAAGCATCTCGCGCTGTGAAGGGGCCAGGCTTTCAGCAGCTGCCCAGGGGATGGTTTTAGAGGGCGACCGCCTAACGAGGGCCAGCAGAAGTAACGTCTTCTTCTTCAAAGAATCTTGTGTAACTAACCCAATCAGACAGCTGCCCAGGAGCTAACCTCAGTGCTAGGAAGGAGCGGGAGGGAATTGAGGGGGTGGTTCCTGCTAAGGCCCTGAAATAATAATAAGACAGGCAGGAGAGTCTGACGCATGGTGGCGGAAAAGCTGCAGGTGCAAATAGGGAATGTGGTCTCGTGCGAGCAACTTGTGCATGCTCGCTGTGTGTGAGTGTGCGCTTCCTAGGTACGGCGCGCTGCAGACAGTCAAAAGGGTTGCTCCCTTTCATTAAAAGTTAATCCCCGGCTGCAGGCTATTAGAAAGCAACTAACCGCGCTCTACTCACCCTACCCAGGTCTACCGGTGAGTCTCGCCGCTGCTCCCGGCCTGTGGCATTGGCCGCGACGCTGACGTTCCGTCGACAGCGCGGCAGCCGATCAGTGAGCTCAGCGGCTCTGAGCGGGGCGTTCTGTCTACAAGACCTTTTTAAGGAGCCAGCAAAAAAGTGAAGAGAAAAGAAAGCACAAAAGCACCTTGTCTTACTAGGCACTGGAAAGGGCAGCCGGCAACCGGACGTCAAAGTGGAAAAGCAGCAAGTGAGAGGCCTGTCTCTGCCTACGGCCACACCACCCTGAACACGCCCGATCTCGTCTGATCTTGGAAGCTAAGCAGGGTCGGGCCTGGTTAGTACTTGGATGGGAGACCGCCTGGGAATACCAGGTGCTGTAGGCTTTTGCCTTTTCTTACTTCCACCAGCAGGGGTCACTCTCCTCTTTGCCTTTTTTCCATTCCTTTTTTCACAAGCGCACACATGCTCCTTTCTTCTTTTCATTTGCTTTCTCTCTTGCGCTATTTAATCCTTGCAAAATACCAGCATCCTTCTCATCACCGTGGGCCTCCAGCATTGTTGCTTATTTACTTTTAATACTAGGCTTCTTTTCACCAGGACCAGCGACTCCCGCATGACTGGAGGCAACCACCGCTGACCTGGAGGCAACCACCGGTAACCTGGAGGCCAGTTTACAGCACAACCCAAGCAAAACACCTTTGCAGGCCACACGACCCCCCCGAAGAGCAGCTCAAATTCACTCGCAACCATCTCACCCTCTTCCTTCATTCACTCCTGGGCGTTTCGCTCCACCCCAAGTTGCGGGTCCAGCTTGCTCTTTCTGTCACATCCCCGCGATGAACGGTTTAGCCTGCAGGAGACCCTGCGCCGAGCCATTTTTAAACACATCTGATGCGGCAGATGTTTCATTGCTCAACAAACAACACCTATAGGGACGGCACAGCCTATGCATCGGTCCTTCAGAGACCGCCCCAGAACGGCCAGAGTTCTCATCCCCACGCGAGCCTGAGGAAGGCTGGCCGGGCGATGGGCCAAGCAGCGTCTACTGGCCATACCACCTTGGATACGTCCGATCTCGGAAGCAAAGCAGAGATGGGTTCGGAAATACTTGGTTGGGACACCTCCTGAGAACACCAGGTATTGTAGACAATTTTGATGACGTTTTGACATCTTGCCCAGCTCGGCTAGCATTGAGTGGCGCCTTGCTGGACACCGACCTTACGTAAAGTAGAGGCTGGAAGTCCCAAGCATCCCAAGCCCCCCAAGACCTCTAAGATAAGGACGCAACCCCGCCGCCTCTACCAGGCCTCACACCGAGCTCCTTGCCACGGCTAGGAGTGCTTATTGACCCCGCAGCCGGCCGTATGCAAATGATGGCGTTAAAAGCATCTCGCGCTGTGAAGGGGCCAGGCTTTCAGCAGCTGCCCAGGGGATGGTTTTAGAGGGCGACCGCCTAACGAGGGCCAGCAGAAGTAACGTCTTCTTCTTCAAAGAATCTTGTGTAACTAACCCAATCAGACAGCTGCCCAGGAGCTAACCTCAGTGCTAGGAAGGAGCGGGAGGGAATTGAGGGGGTGGTTCCTGCTAAGGCCCTGAAATAATAATAAGACAGGCAGGAGAGTCTGACGCATGGTGGCGGAAAAGCTGCAGGTGCAAATAGGGAATGTGGTCTCGTGCGAGCAACTTGTGCATGCTCGCTGTGTGTGAGTGTGCGCTTCCTAGGTACGGCGCGCTGCAGACAGTCAAAAGGGTTGCTCCCTTTCATTAAAAGTTAATCCCCGGCTGCAGGCTATTAGAAAGCAACTAACCGCGCTCTACTCACCCTACCCAGGTCTACCGGTGAGTCTCGCCGCTGCTCCCGGCCTGTGGCATTGGCCGCGACGCTGACGTTCCGTCGACAGCGCGGCAGCCGATCAGTGAGCTCAGCGGCTCTGAGCGGGGCGTTCTGTCTACAAGACCTTTTTAAGGAGCCAGCAAAAAAGTGAAGAGAAAAGAAAGCACAAAAGCACCTTGTCTTACTAAGCACTGGAAAGGGCAGCCGGCAACCGGACGTCAAAGTGGAAAAGCAGCAAGTGAGAGGCCTGTCTCTGCCTACGGCCACACCACCCTGAACACGCCCGATCTCGTCTGATCTTGGAAGCTAAGCAGGGTTGGGCCTGGTTAGTACTTGAATGGGAGACTGCCTGGGAATACCAGGTGCTGTAGGCTTTTGCCTTTTCTTACTTCCACCAGCAGGGGTCACTCTCCTCTTTGCCTTTTTTCCATTCCTTTTTTCACAAGCGCACACATGCTCCTTTCTTCTTTTCATTTGCTTTCTCTCTTGCGCTATTTAATCCTTGCAAAATACCAGCATCCTTCTCATCACCGTGGGCCTCCAGCATTGTTGCTTATTTACTTTTAATACTAGGCTTCTTTTCACCAGGACCAGCGACTCCCGCATGACTGGAGGCAACCACCGCTGACCTGGAGGCAACCACCGGTAACCTGGAGGCCAGTTTACAGCACAACCCAAGCAAAACACCTTTGCAGGCCACACGACCCCCCCGAAGAGCAGCTCAAATTCACTCGCAACCATCTCACCCTCTTCCTTCATTCACTCCTGGGCGTTTCGCTCCACCCCAAGTTGCGGGTCCAGCTTGCTCTTTCTGTCACATCTCCGCGATGAACGGTTTAGCCTGCAGGAGACCCTGCGCCGAGCCATTTTTAAACACATCTGATGCGGCAGGTGTTTCATTGCTCAACAAACAACACCTATAGGGACGGCACAGCCTATGCATCGGTCCTTCGGAGACCGCCCCAGAACGGCCAGAGTTCTCGTCCCCACGCGAGCCTGAGGAAGGCTGGCCGGGCGATGGGCCAAGCAGCGTCTACTGGCCATACCACCTTGGATACGTCCGATCTCGGAAGCAAAGCAGAGATGGGTTCGGAAATACTTGGTTGGGACACCTCCTGAGAACACCAGGTATTGTAGACAATTTTGATGACGTTTTGCCATCTTGCCCAGCTCGGCTAGCATTGAGTGGCGCCTTGCTGGACACCGACCTTACGTAAAGTAGAGGCTGGAAGTCCCAAGCATCCCAAGCCCCCCAAGACCTCTAAGATAAGGACGCAACCCCGCCGCCTCTACCAGGCCTCACACCGAGCTCCTTGCCACGGCTAGGAGTGCTTATTGACCCCGCAGCCGGCCGTATGCAAATGATGGCGTTAAAAGCATCTCGCGCTGTGAAGGGGCCAGGCATTCAGCAGCTGCCCAGGGGATGGTTTTAGAGGGCGACCGCCTAACGAGGGCCAGCAGAAGTAACGTCTTCTTCTTCAAAGAATCTTGTGTAACTAACCCAATCAGACAGCTGCCCAGGAGCTAACCTCAGTGCTAGGAAGGAGCGGGAGGGAATTGAGGGGGTGGTTCCTGCTAAGGCCCTGAAATAATAATAAGACAGGCAGGAGAGTCTGACGCATGGTGGCGGAAAAGCTGCAGGTGCAAATAGGGAATGTGGTCTCGTGCGAGCAACTTGTGCATGCTCGCTGTGTGTGAGTGTGCGCTTCCTAGGTACGGCGCGCTGCAGACAGTCAAAAGGGTTGCTCCCTTTCATTAAAAGTTAATCCCCGGCTGCAGGCTATTAGAAAGCAACTAACCGCGCTCTACTCACCCTACCCAGGTCTACCGGTGAGTCTCGCCGCTGCTCCCGGCCTGTGGCATTGGCCGCGACGCTGACGTTCCGTCGACAGCGCGGCAGCCGATCAGTGAGCTCAGCGGCTCTGAGCGGGGCGTTCTGTCTACAAGACCTTTTTAAGGAGCCAGCAAAAAAGTGAAGAGAAAAGAAAGCACAAAAGCACCTTGTCTTACTAAGCACTGGAAAGGGCAGCCGGCAACCGGACGTCAAAGTGGAAAAGCAGCAAGTGAGAGGCCTGTTTCTGCCTACGGCCACACCACCCTGAACACGCCCGATCTCGTCTGATCTTGGAAGCTAAGCAGGGTTGGGCCTGGTTAGTACTTGAATGGGAGACTGCCTGGGAATACCAGGTGCTGTAGGCTTTTGCCTTTTCTTACTTCCACCAGCAGGGGTCACTCTCCTCTTTGCCTTTTTTCCATTCCTTTTTTCACAAGCGCACACATGCTCCTTTCTTCTTTTCATTTGCTTTCTCTCTTGCGCTATTTAATCCTTGCAAAATACCAGCATCCTTCTCATCACCGTGGGCCTCCAGCATTGTTGCTTATTTACTTTTAATACTAGGCTTCTTTTCACCAGGACCAGCGACTCCCGCATGACTGGAGGCAACCACCGCTGACCTGGAGGCAACCACCGGTAACCTGGAGGCCAGTTTACAGCACAACCCAAGCAAAACACCTTTGCAGGCCACACGACCCCCCCGAAGAGCAGCTCAAATTCACTCGCAACCATCTCACCCTCTTCCTTCATTCACTCCTGGGCGTTTCGCTCCACCCCAAGTTGCGGGTCCAGCTTGCTCTTTCTGTCACATCTCCGCGATGAACGGTTTAGCCTGCAGGAGACCCTGCGCCGAGCCATTTTTAAACACATCTGATGCGGCAGGTGTTTCATTGCTCAACAAACAACACCTATAGGGACGGCACAGCCTATGCATCGGTCCTTCGGAGACCGCCCCAGAACGGCCAGAGTTCTCGTCCCCACGCGAGCCTGAGGAAGGCTGGCCGGGCGATGGGCCAAGCAGCGTCTACTGGCCATACCACCTTGGATACGTCCGATCTCGGAAGCAAAGCAGAGATGGGTTCGGAAATACTTGGTTGGGACACCTCCTGAGAACACCAGGTATTGTAGACAATTTTGATGACGTTTTGCCATCTTGCCCAGCTCGGCTAGCATTGAGTGGCGCCTTGCTGGACACCGACCTTACGTAAAGTAGAGGCTGGAAGTCCCAAGCATCCCAAGCCCCCCAAGACCTCTAAGATAAGGACGCAACCCCGCCGCCTCTACCAGGCCTCACACCGAGCTCCTTGCCACGGCTAGGAGTGCTTATTGACCCCGCAGCCGGCCGTATGCAAATGATGGCGTTAAAAGCATCTCGCGCTGTGAAGGGGCCAGGCATTCAGCAGCTGCCCAGGGGATGGTTTTAGAGGGCGACCGCCTAACGAGGGCCAGCAGAAGTAACGTCTTCTTCTTCAAAGAATCTTGTGTAACTAACCCAATCAGACAGCTGCCCAGGAGCTAACCTCAGTGCTAGGAAGGAGCGGGAGGGAATTGAGGGGGTGGTTCCTGCTAAGGCCCTGAAATAATAATAAGACAGGCAGGAGAGTCTGACGCATGGTGGCGGAAAAGCTGCAGGTGCAAATAGGGAATGTGGTCTCGTGCGAGCAACTTGTGCATGCTCGCTGTGTGTGAGTGTGCGCTTCCTAGGTACGGCGCGCTGCAGACAGTCAAAAGGGTTGCTCCCTTTCATTAAAAGTTAATCCCCGGCTGCAGGCTATTAGAAAGCAACTAACCGCGCTCTACTCACCCTACCCAGGTCTACCGGTGAGTCTCGCCGCTGCTCCCGGCCTGTGGCATTGGCCGCGACGCTGACGTTCCGTCGACAGCGCGGCAGCCGATCAGTGAGCTCAGCGGCTCTGAGCGGGGCGTTCTGTCTACAAGACCTTTTTAAGGAGCCAGCAAAAAAGTGAAGAGAAAAGAAAGCACAAAAGCACCTTGTCTTACTAAGCACTGGAAAGGGCAGCCGGCAACCGGACGTCAAAGTGGAAAAGCAGCAAGTGAGAGGCCTGTTTCTGCCTACGGCCACACCACCCTGAACACGCCCGATCTCGTCTGATCTTGGAAGCTAAGCAGGGTTGGGCCTGGTTAGTACTTGGATGGGAGACCACCTGGGAATACCAGGTGCTGTAGGCTTTTGCCTTTTCTTACTTCCACCAGCAGGGGTCACTCTCCTCTATGCCTTTTTTCCATTCCTTTTTTCACAAGCGCACACATGCTCCTTTCTTCTTTTCATTTGCTTTCTCTCTTGCGCTATTTAATCCTTGCAAAATACCAGCATCCTTCTCATCACCGTGGGCCTCCAGCATTGTTGCTTATTTACTTTTAATACTAGGCTTCTTTTCACCAGGACCAGCGACTCCCGCATGACTGGAGGCAACCACCGCTGACCTGGAGGCAACCACCGGTAACCTGGAGGCCAGTTTACAGCACAACCCAAGCAAAACACCTTTGCAGGCCACACGACCCCCCCGAAGAGCAGCTCAAATTCACTCGCAACCATCTCACCCTCTTCCTTCATTCACTCCTGGGCGTTTCGCTCCACCCCAAGTTGCGGGTCCAGCTTGCTCTTTCTGTCACATCCCCGCGATGAACGGTTTAGCCTGCAGGAGACCCTGCGCCGAGCCATTTTTAAACACATCTGATGCGGCAGGTGTTTCATTGCTCAACAAACAACACCTATAGGGACGGCACAGCCTATGCATCGGTCCTTCAGAGACCGCCCCAGAACGGCCAGAGTTCTCGTCCCCACGCGAGCCTGAGGAAGGCTGGCCGGGCGATGGGCCAAGCAGCGTCTACTGGCCATACCACCTTGGATACGTCCGATCTCGGAAGCAAAGCAGAGATGGGTTCGGAAATACTTGGTTGGGACACCTCCTGAGAACACCAGGTATTGTAGACAATTTTGATGACGTTTTGACATCTTGCCCAGCTCGGCTAGCATTGAGTGGCGCCTTGCTGGACACCGACCTTACGTAAAGTAGAGGCTGGAAGTCCCAAGCATCCCAAGCCCCCCAAGACCTCTAAGATAAGGACGCAACCCCGCCGCCTCTACCAGGCCTCACACCGAGCTCCTTGCCACGGCTAGGAGTGCTTATTGACCCCGCAGCCGGCCGTATGCAAATGATGGCGTTAAAAGCATCTCGCGCTGTGAAGGGGCCAGGCTTTCAGCAGCTGCCCAGGGGATGGTTTTAGAGGGCGACCGCCTAACGAGGGCCAGCAGAAGTAACGTCTTCTTCTTCAAAGAATCTTGTGTAACTAACCCAATCAGACAGCTGCCCAGGAGCTAACCTCAGTGCTAGGAAGGAGCGGGAGGGAATTGAGGGGGTGGTTCCTGCTAAGGCCCTGAAATAATAATAAGACAGGCAGGAGAGTCTGACGCATGGTGGCGGAAAAGCTGCAGGTGCAAATAGGGAATGTGGTCTCGTGCGAGCAACTTGTGCATGCTCGCTGTGTGTGAGTGTGCGCTTCCTAGGTACGGCGCGCTGCAGACAGTCAAAAGGGTTGCTCCCTTTCATTAAAAGTTAATCCCCGGCTGCAGGCTATTAGAAAGCAACTAACCGCGCTCTACTCACCCTACCCAGGTCTACCGGTGAGTCTCGCCGCTGCTCCCGGCCTGTGGCATTGGCCGCGACGCTGACGTTCCGTCGACAGCGCGGCAGCCGATCAGTGAGCTCAGCGGCTCTGAGCGGGGTGTTCTGTCTACAAGACCTTTTTAAGGAGCCAGCAAAAAAGTGAAGAGAAAAGAAAGCACAAAAGCACCTTGTCTTACTAAGCACTGGAAAGGGCAGCCGGCAACCGGACGTCAAAGTGGAAAAGCAGCAAGTGAGAGGCCTGTCTCTGCCTACGGCCACACCACCCTGAACACGCCCGATCTCGTCTGATCTCGGAAGCTAAGCAGGGTTGGGCCTGGTTAGTACTTGAATGGGAGACTGCCTGGGAATACCAGGTGCTGTAGGCTTTTGCCTTTTCTTACTTCCACCAGCAGGGGTCACTCTCCTCTTTGCCTTTTTTCCATTCCTTTTTTCACAAGCGCACACATGCTCCTTTCTTCTTTTCATTTGCTTTCTCTCTTGCGCTATTTAATCCTTGCAAAATACCAGCATCCTTCTCATCACCGTGGGCCTCCAGCATTGTTGCTTATTTACTTTTAATACTAGGCTTCTTTTCACCAGGACCAGCGACTCCCGCATGACTGGAGGCAACCACCGCTGACCTGGAGGCAACCACCGGTAACCTGGAGGCCAGTTTACAGCACAACCCAAGCAAAACACCTTTGCAGGCCACACGACCCCCCCGAAGAGCAGCTCAAATTCACTCGCAACCATCTCACCCTCTTCCTTCATTCACTCCTGGGCGTTTCGCTCCACCCCAAGTTGCGGGTCCAGCTTGCTCTTTCTGTCACATCCCCGCGATGAACGGTTTAGCCTGCAGGAGACCCTGCGCCGAGCCATTTTTAAACACATCTGATGCGGCAGGTGTTTCATTGCTCAACAAACAACACCTATAGGGACGGCACAGCCTATGCATCGGTCCTTCGGAGACCGCCCCAGAACGACCAGAGTTCTCGTCCCCACGCGAGCCTGAGGAAGGCTGGCCGGGCGATGGGCCAAGCAGCGTCTACTGGCCATACCACCTTGGATACGTCCGATCTCGGAAGCAAAGCAGAGATGGGTTCGGAAATACTTGGTTGGGACACCTCCTGAGAACACCAGGTATTGTAGACAATTTTGATGACGTTTTGACATCTTGCCCAGCTCGGCTAGCATTGAGTGGCGCCTTGCTGGACACCGACCTTACGTAAAGTAGAGGCTGGAAGTCCCAAGCATCCCAAGCCCCCCAAGACCTCTAAGATAAGGACGCAACCCCGCCGCCTCTACCAGGCCTCACACCGAGCTCCTTGCCACGGCTAGGAGTGCTTATTGACCCCGCAGCCGGCCGTATGCAAATGATGGCGTTAAAAGCATCTCGCGCTGTGAAGGGGCCAGGCTTTCAGCAGCTGCCCAGGGGATGGTTTTAGAGGGCGACCGCCTAACGAGGGCCAGCAGAAGTAACGTCTTCTTCTTCAAAGAATCTTGTGTAACTAACCCAATCAGACAGCTGCCCAGGAGCTAACCTCAGTGCTAGGAAGGAGCGGGAGGGAATTGAGGGGGTGGTTCCTGCTAAGGCCCTGAAATAATAATAAGACAGGCAGGAGAGTCTGACGCATGGTGGCGGAAAAGCTGCAGGTGCAAATAGGGAATGTGGTCTCGTGCGAGCAACTTGTGCATGCTCGCTGTGTGTGAGTGTGCGCTTCCTAGGTACGGCGCGCTGCAGACAGTCAAAAGGGTTGCTCCCTTTCATTAAAAGTTAATCCCCGGCTGCAGGCTATTAGAAAGCAACTAACCGCGCTCTACTCACCCTACCCAGGTCTACCGGTGAGTCTCGCCGCTGCTCCCGGCCTGTGGCATTGGCCGCGACGCTGACGTTCCGTCGACAGCGCGGCAGCCGATCAGTGAGCTCAGCGGCTCTGAGCGGGGTGTTCTGTCTACAAGACCTTTTTAAGGAGCCAGCAAAAAAGTGAAGAGAAAAGAAAGCACAAAAGCACCTTGTCTTACTAAGCACTGGAAAGGGCAGCCGGCAACCGGACGTCAAAGTGGAAAAGCAGCAAGTGAGAGGCCTGTCTCTGCCTACGGCCACACCACCCTGAACACGCCCGATCTCGTCTGATCTCGGAAGCTAAGCAGGGTTGGGCCTGGTTAGTACTTGAATGGGAGACTGCCTGGGAATACCAGGTGCTGTAGGCTTTTGCCTTTTCTTACTTCCACCAGCAGGGGTCACTCTCCTCTTTGCCTTTTTTCCATTCCTTTTTTCACAAGCGCACACATGCTCCTTTCTTCTTTTCATTTGCTTTCTCTCTTGCGCTATTTAATCCTTGCAAAATACCAGCATCCTTCTCATCACCGTGGGCCTCCAGCATTGTTGCTTATTTACTTTTAATACTAGGCTTCTTTTCACCAGGACCAGCGACTCCCGCATGACTGGAGGCAACCACCGCTGACCTGGAGGCAACCACCGGTAACCTGGAGGCCAGTTTACAGCACAACCCAAGCAAAACACCTTTGCAGGCCACACGACCCCCCCGAAGAGCAGCTCAAATTCACTCGCAACCATCTCACCCTCTTCCTTCATTCACTCCTGGGCGTTTCGCTCCACCCCAAGTTGCGGGTCCAGCTTGCTCTTTCTGTCACATCCCCGCGATGAACGGTTTAGCCTGCAGGAGACCCTGCGCCGAGCCATTTTTAAACACATCTGATGAGGCAGGTGTTTCATTGCTCAACAAACAACACCTATAGGGACGGCACAGCCTATGCATCGGTCCTTCGGAGACCGCCCCAGAACGACCAGAGTTCTCGTCCCCACGCGAGCCTGAGGAAGGCTGGCCGGGCGATGGGCCAAGCAGCGTCTACTGGCCATACCATCTTGGATACGTCCGATCTCGGAAGCAAAGCAGAGATGGGTTCGGAAATACTTGGTTGGGACACCTCCTGAGAACACCAGGTATTGTAGACAATTTTGATGACGTTTTGCCATCTTGCCCAGCTCGGCTAGCATTGAGTGGCGCCTTGCTGGACACCGACCTTACGTAAAGTAGAGGCTGGAAGTCCCAAGCATCCCAAGCCCCCCAAGACCTCTAAGATAAGGATGCAACCCCGCCGCCTCTACCAGACCTCACACCGAGCTCCTTGCCACGGCTAGGAGTGCTTATTGACCCCGCAGCCGGCCGTATGCAAATGATGGCGTTAAAAGCATCTCGCGCTGTGAAGGGGCCAGGCTTTCAGCAGCTGCCCAGGGGATGGTTTTAGAGGGCGACCGCCTAACGAGGGCCAGCAGAAGTAACGTCTTCTTCTTCAAAGAATCTTGTGTAACTAACCCAATCAGACAGCTGCCCAGGAGCTAACCTCAGTGCTAGGAAGGAGCGGGAGGGAATTGAGGGGGTGGTTCCTGCTAAGGCCCTGAAATAATAATAAGACAGGCAGGAGAGTCTGACGCATGGTGGCGGAAAAGCTGCAGGTGCAAATAGGGAATGTGGTCTCGTGCGAGCAACTTGTGTATGCTCGCTGTGTGTGAGTGTGCGCTTCCTAGGTACGGCGCGCTGCAGACAGTCAAAAGGGTTGCTCCCTTTCATTAAAAGTTAATCCCCGGCTGCAGGCTATTAGAAAGCAACTAACCGCGCTCTACTCACCCTACCCAGGTCTACCGGTGAGTCTCGCCGCTGCTCCCGGCCTGTGGCATTGGCCGCGACGCTGACGTTCCGTCGACAGCGCGGCAGCCGATCAGTGAGCTCAGCGGCTCTGAGCGGGGCGTTCTGTCTACAAGACCTTTTTAAGGAGCCAGCAAAAAAGTGAAGAGAAAAGAAAGCACAAAAGCACCTTGTCTTACTAAGCACTGGAAAGGGCAGCCGGCAACCGGACGTCAAAGTGGAAAAGCAGCAAGTGAGATGCCTGTCTCTGCCTACGGCCACACCACCCTGAACACGCCCGATCTCGTCTGATCTCGGAAGCTAACCAGGGTCAGGCCTGGTTAGTACTTGGATGGGAGACCGCCTGGGAATACCAGGTGCTGTAGGCTTTTGCCTTTTCTTACTTCCACCAGCAGGGGTCACTCTCCTCTATGCCTTTTTTCCATTCCTTTTTTCACAAGCGCACACATGCTCCTTTCTTCTTTTCATTTGCTTTCTCTCTTGCGCTATTTAATCCTTGCAAAATACCAGCATCCTTCTCATCACCGTGGGCCTCCAGCATTGTTGCTTATTTACTTTTAATACTAGGCTTCTTTTCACCAGGACCAGCGACTCCCGCATGACTGGAGGCAACCACCGCTGACCTGGAGGCAACCACCGGTAACCTGGAGGCCAGTTTACAGCACAACCCAAGCAAAACACCTTTGCAGGCCACACGACCCCCCCGAAGAGCAGCTCAAATTCACTCGCAACCATCTCACCCTCTTCCTTCATTCACTCCTGGGCGTTTCGCTCCACCCCAAGTTGCGGGTCCAGCTTGCTCTTTCTGTCACATCCCCGCGATGAACGGTTTAGCCTGCAGGAGACCCTGCGCCGAGCCATTTTTAAACACATCTGATGCGGCAGGTGTTTCATTGCTCAACAAACAACACCTATAGGGACGGCACAGCCTATGCATCGGTCCTTCGGAGACCGCCCCAGAACGGCCAGAGTTCTCGTCCCCACGCGAGCCTGAGGAAGGCTGGCCAGGCGATGGGCCAAGCAGCGTCTACTGGCCATACCACCGTGGATACGTCCGATCTCGGAAGCAAAGCAGAGATGGGTTCGGAAATACTTGGTTGGGACACCTCCTGAGAACACCAGGTATTGTAGACAATTTTGATGACGTTTTGCCATCTTGCCCAGCTCGGCTAGCATTGAGTGGCGCCTTGCTGGACACCGACCTTACGTAAAGTAGAGGCTGGAAGTCCCAAGCATCCCAAGCCCCCCAAGACCTCTAAGATAAGGACGCAACCCCGCCGCCTCTACCAGGCCTCACACCGAGCTCCTTGCCACGGCTAGGAGTGCTTATTGACCCCGCAGCCGGCCGTATGCAAATGATGGCGTTAAAAGCATCTCGCGCTGTGAAGGGGCCAGGCTTTCAGCAGCTGCCCAGGGGATGGTTTTAGAGGGCGACCGCCTAACGAGGGCCAGCAGAAGTAACGTCTTCTTCTTCAAAGAATCTTGTGTAACTAACCCAATCAGACAGCTGCCCAGGAGCTAACCTCAGTGCTAGGAAGGAGCGGGAGGGAATTGAGGGGGTGGTTCCTGCTAAGGCCCTGAAATAATAATAAGACAGGCAGGAGAGTCTGACGCATGGTGGCGGAAAAGCTGCAGGTGCAAATAGGGAATGTGGTCTCGTGCGAGCAACTTGTGCATGCTCGCTGTGTGTGAGTGTGCGCTTCCTAGGTACGGCGCGCTGCAGACAGTCAAAAGGGTTGCTCCCTTTCATTAAAAGTTAATCCCCGGCTGCAGGCTATTAGAAAGCAACTAACCGCGCTCTACTCACCCTACCCAGGTCTACCGGTGAGTCTCGCCGCTGCTCCCGGCCTGTGGCATTGGCCGCGACGCTGACGTTCCGTCGACAGCGCGGCAGCCGATCAGTGAGCTCAGCGGCTCTGAGCGGGGCGTTCTGTCTACAAGACCTTTTTAAGGAGCCAGCAAAAAAGTGAAGAGAAAGGAAAGCACAAAAGCACCTTGTCTTACTAAGCACTGGAAAGGGCAGCCGGCAACCGGACGTCAAAGTGGAAAAGCAGCAAGTGAGAGGCCTGTCTCTGCCTACGGCCACACCACCCTGAACACGCCCGATCTCGTCTGATCTCGGAAGCTAAGCAGGGTTGGGCCTGGTTAGTACTTGGATGGGAGACCGCCTGGGAATACCAGGTGCTGTAGGCTTTTGCCTTTTCTTACTTCCACCAGCAGGGGTCACTCTCCTCTATGCCTTTTTTCCATTCCTTTTTTCACAAGCGCACACATGCTCCTTTCTTCTTTTCATTTGCTTTCTCTCTTGCGCTATTTAATCCTTGCAAAATACCAACATCCTTCTCATCACCGTGGGCCTCCAGCATTGTTGCTTATTTACTTTTAATACTAGGCTTCTTTTCACCAGGACCAGCGACTCCCGCATGACTGGAGGCAACCACCGCTGACCTGGAGGCAACCACCGGTAACCTGGAGGCCAGTTTACAGCACAACCCAAGCAAAACACCTTTGCAGGCCACACGACCACCCCGAAGAGCAGCTCAAATTCACTCGCAACCATCTCACCCTCTTCCTTCATTCACTCCTGGGCGTTTCGCTCCACCCCAAGTTGCGGGTCCAGCTTGCTCTTTCTGTCACATCCCCGCGATGAACGGTTTAGCCTGCAGGAGACCCTGCGCCGAGCCATTTTTAAACACATCTGATGCGGCAGGTGTTTCATTGCTCAACAAACAACACCTATAGGGACGGCACAGCCTATGCATCGGTCCTTCGGAGACCGCCCCAGAACGGCCAGAGTTCTCGTCCCCACGCGAGCCTGAGGAAGGCTGGCCAGGCGATGGGCCAAGCAGCGTCTACTGGCCATACCACCGTGGATACGTCCGATCTCGGAAGCAAAGCAGAGATGGGTTCGGAAATACTTGGTTGGGACACCTCCTGAGAACACCAGGTATTGTAGACAATTTTGATGACGTTTTGCCATCTTGCCCAGCTCGGCTAGCATTGAGTGGCGCCTTGCTGGACACCGACCTTACGTAAAGTAGAGGCTGGAAGTCCCAAGCATCCCAAGCCCCCCAAGACCTCTAAGATAAGGACGCAACCCCGCCGCCTCTACCAGGCCTCACACCGAGCTCCTTGCCACGGCTAGGAGTGCTTATTGACCCCGCAGCCGGCCGTATGCAAATGATGGCGTTAAAAGCATCTCGCGCTGTGAAGGGGCCAGGCTTTCAGCAGCTGCCCAGGGGATGGTTTTAGAGGGCGACCGCCTAACGAGGGCCAGCAGAAGTAACGTCTTCTTCTTCAAAGAAGCTTGTGTAACTAACCCAATCAGACAGCTGCCCAGGAGCTAACCTCAGTGCTAGGAAGGAGCGGGAGGGAATTGAGGGGGTGGTTCCTGCTAAGGCCCTGAAATAATAATAAGACAGGCAGGAGAGTCTGACGCATGGTGGCGGAAAAGCTGCAGGTGCAAATAGGGAATGTGGTCTCGTGCGAGCAACTTGTGCATGCTCGCTGTGTGTGAGTGTGCGCTTCCTAGGTACGGCGCGCTGCAGACAGTCAAAAGGGTTGCTCCCTTTCATTAAAAGTTAATCCCCGGCTGCAGGCTATTAGAAAGCAACTAACCGCGCTCTACTCACCCTACCCAGGTCTACCGGTGAGTCTCGCCGCTGCTCCCGGCCTGTGGCATTGGCCGCGACGCTGACGTTCCGTCGACAGCGCGGCAGCCGATCAGTGAGCTCAGCGGCTCTGAGCGGGGCGTTCTGTCTACAAGACCTTTTTAAGGAGCCAGCAAAAAAGTGAAGAGAAAGGAAAGCACAAAAGCACCTTGTCTTACTAAGCACTGGAAAGGGCAGCCGGCAACCGGACGTCAAAGTGGAAAAGCAGCAAGTGAGAGACCTGTCTCTGCCTACGGCCACACCACCCTGAACACGCCCGATCTCGTCTGATCTTGGAAGCTAAGCAGGGTCGGGCCTGGTTAGTACTTGGATGGGAGACCGCCTGGGAATACCAGGTGCTGTAGGCTTTTGCCTTTTCTTACTTCCACCAGCAGGGGTCACTCTCCTCTATGCCTTTTTTCCATTCCTTTTTTCACAAGCGCACACATGCTCCTTTCTTCTTTTCATTTGCTTTCTCTCTTGCGCTATTTAATCCTTGCAAAATACCAGCATCCTTCTCATCACCGTGGGCCTCCAGCATTGTTGCTTATTTACTTTTAATACTAGGCTTCTTTTCACCAGGACCAGCGACTCCCGCATGACTGGAGGCAACCACCGCTGACCTGGAGGCAACCACCGGTAACCTGGAGGCCAGTTTACAGCACAACCCAAGCAAAACACCTTTGCAGGCCACACGACCCCCCCGAAGAGCAGCTCAAATTCACTCGCAACCATCTCACCCTCTTCCTTCATTCACTCCTGGGCGTTTCGCTCCACCCCAAGTTGCGGGTCCAGCTTGCTCTTTCTGTCACATCCCCGCGATGAACGGTTTAGCCTGCAGGAGACCCTGCGCCGAGCCATTTTTAAACACATCTGATGCGGCAGGTGTTTCATTGCTCAACAAACAACACCTATGGGGACGGCACAGCCTATGCATCGGTCCTTCGGAGACCGCCCCAGAACGGCCAGAGTTCTCGTCCCCACGCGAGCCTGAGGAAGGCTGGCCGGGCGATGGGCCAAGCAGCGTCTACTGGCCATACCACCTTGGATACGTCCGATCTCGGAAGCAAAGCAGAGATGGGTTCGGAAATACTTGGTTGGGACACCTCCTGAGAACACCAGGTATTGTAGACAATTTTGATGACGTTTTGCCATCTTGCCCAGCTCGGCTAGCATTGAGTGGCGCCTTGCTGGACACCGACCTTACGTAAAGTAGAGGCTGGAAGTCCCAAGCATCCCAAGCCCCCCAAGACCTCTAAGATAAGGACGCAACCCCGCCGCCTCTACCAGACCTCACACCGAGCTCCTTGCCACGGCTAGGAGTGCTTATTGACCCCGCAGCCGGCCGTATGCAAATGATGGCGTTAAAAGCATCTCGCGCTGTGAAGGGGCCAGGCTTTCAGCAGCTGCCCAGGGGATGGTTTTAGAGGGCGACCGCCTAACGAGGGCCAGCAGAAGTAACGTCTTCTTCTTCAAAGAATCTTGTGTAACTAACCCAATCAGACAGCTGCCCAGGAGCTAACCTCAGTGCTAGGAAGGAGCGGGAGGGAATTGAGGGGGTGGTTCCTGCTAAGGCCCTGAAATAATAATAAGACAGGCAGGAGAGTCTGACGCATGGTGGCGGAAAAGCTGCAGGTGCAAATAGGGAATGTGGTCTCGTGCGAGCAACTTGTGCATGCTCGCTGTGTGTGAGTGTGCGCTTCCTAGGTACGGCGCGCTGCAGACAGTCAAAAGGGTTGCTCCCTTTCATTAAAAGTTAATCCCCGGCTGCAGGCTATTAGAAAGCAACTAACCGCGCTCTACTCAACCTACCCAGGTCTACCGGTGAGTCTCGCCGCTGCTCCCGGCCTGTGGCATTGGCCGCGACGCTGACGTTCCGTCGACAGCGCGGCAGCCGATCAGTGAGCTCAGCGGCTCTGAGCGGGGCGTTCTGTCTACAAGACCTTTTTAAGGAGCCAGCAAAAAAGTGAAGAGAAAAGAAAGCACAAAAGCACCTTGTCTTACTAAGCACTGGAAAGGGCAGCCGGCAACCGGACGTCAAAGTGGAAAAGCAGCAAGTGAGATGCCTGTCTCTGCCTACGGCCACACCACCCTGAACACGCCCAATCTTGTCTGATCTCGGAAGCTAAGCAGGGTCAGGCCTGGTTAGTACTTGGATGGGAGACCGCCTGGGAATACCAGGTGCTGTAGGCTTTTGCCTTTTCTTACTTCCACCAGCAGGGGTCACTCTCCTCTATGCCTTTTTTCCATTCCTTTTTTCACAAGCGCACACATGCTCCTTTCTTCTTTTCATTTGCTTTCTCTCTTGCGCTATTTAATCCTTGCAAAATACCAGCATCCTTCTCATCACCGTGGGCCTCCAGCATTGTTGCTTATTTACTTTTAATACTAGGCTTCTTTTCACCAGGACCAGCGACTCCCGCATGACTGGAGGCAACCACCGCTGACCTGGAGGCAACCACCGGTAACCTGGAGGCCAGTTTACAGCACAACCCAAGCAAAACACCTTTGCAGGCCACACGACCCCCCCGAAGAGCAGCTCAAATTCACTCGCAACCATCTCACCCTCTTCCTTCATTCACTCCTGGGCGTTTCGCTCCACCCCAAGTTGCGGGTCCAGCTTGCTCTTTCTGTCACATCCCCGCGATGAACGGTTTAGCCTGCAGGAGACCCTGCGCCGAGCCATTTTTAAACACATCTGATGCGGCAGGTGTTTCATTGCTCAACAAACAACACCTATGGGGACGGCACAGCCTATGCATCGGTCCTTCGGAGACCGCCCCAGAACGGCCAGAGTTCTCGTCCCCACGCGAGCCTGAGGAAGGCTGGCCGGGCGATGGGCCAAGCAGCGTCTACTGGCCATACCACCTTGGATACGTCCGATCTCGGAAGCAAAGCAGAGATGGGTTCGGAAATACTTGGTTGGGACACCTCCTGAGAACACCAGGTATTGTAGACAATTTTGATGACGTTTTGCCATCTTGCCCAGCTCGGCTAGCATTGAGTGGCGCCTTGCTGGACACCGACCTTACGTAAAGTAGAGGCTGGAAGTCCCAAGCATCCCAAGCCCCCCAAGACCTCTAAGATAAGGACGCAACCCCGCCGCCTCTACCAGACCTCACACCGAGCTCCTTGCCACGGCTAGGAGTGCTTATTGACCCCGCAGCCGGCCGTATGCAAATGATGGCGTTAAAAGCATCTCGCGCTGTGAAGGGGCCAGGCTTTCAGCAGCTGCCCAGGGGATGGTTTTAGAGGGCGACCGCCTAACGAGGGCCAGCAGAAGTAACGTCTTCTTCTTCAAAGAATCTTGTGTAACTAACCCAATCAGACAGCTGCCCAGGAGCTAACCTCAGTGCTAGGAAGGAGCGGGAGGGAATTGAGGGGGTGGTTCCTGCTAAGGCCCTGAAATAATAATAAGACAGGCAGGAGAGTCTGACGCATGGTGGCGGAAAAGCTGCAGGTGCAAATAGGGAATGTGGTCTCGTGCGAGCAACTTGTGCATGCTCGCTGTGTGTGAGTGTGCGCTTCCTAGGTACGGCGCGCTGCAGACAGTCAAAAGGGTTGCTCCCTTTAATTAAAAGTTAATCCCCGGCTGCAGGCTATTAGAAAGCAACTAACCGCGCTCTACTCACCCTACCCAGGTCTACCGGTGAGTCTCGCCGCTGCTCCCGGCCTGTGGCATTGGCCGCGACGCTGACGTTCCGTCGACAGCGCGGCAGCCGATCAGTGAGCTCAGCGGCTCTGAGCGGGGCGTTCTGTCTACAAGACCTTTTTAAGGAGCCAGCAAAAAAGTGAAGAGAAAAGAAAGCACAAAAGCACCTTGTCTTACTAAGCACTGGAAAGGGCAGCCGGCAACCGGACGTCAAAGTGGAAAAGCAGCAAGTGAGAGGCCTGTCTCTGCCTACAGCCACACCACCCTGAACACGCCCGATCTCGTCTGATCTTGGAAGCTAAGCAGAGTTGGGCCTGGTTAGTACTTGGATGGGAGACCACCTGGGAATACCAGGTGCTGTAGGCTTTTGCCTTTTCTTACTTCCACCAGCAGGGGTCACTCTCCTCTATGCCTTTTTTCCATTCCTTTTTTCACAAGCGCACACATGCTCCTTTCTTCTTTTCATTTGCTTTCTCTCTTGCGCTATTTAATCCTTGCAAAATACCAGCATCCTTCTCATCACCGTGGGCCTCCAGCATTGTTGCTTATTTACTTTTAATACTAGGCTTCTTTTCACCAGGACCAGCGACTCCCGCATGACTGGAGGCAACCACCGCTGACCTGGAGGCAACCACCGGTAACCTGGAGGCCAGTTTACAGCACAACCCAAGCAAAACACCTTTGCAGGCCACACGACCCCCCCGAAGAGCAGCTCAAATTCACTCGCAACCATCTCACCCTCTTCCTTCATTCACTCCTGGGCGTTTCGCTCCACCCCAAGTTGCGGGTCCAGCTTGCTCTTTCTGTCACATCCCCGCGATGAACGGTTTAGCCTGCAGGAGACCCTGCGCCGAGCCATTTTTAAACACATCTGATGCGGCAGGTGTTTCATTGCTCAACAAACAACACCTATAGGGACGGCACAGCCTATGCATCGGTCCTTCGGAGACCGCCCCAGAACAGCCAGAGTTCTCGTCCCCACGCGAGCCTGAGGAAGGCTGGCCGGGCGATGGGCCAAGCAGCGTCTACTGGCCATACCACCTTGGATACGTCCGATCTCGGAAGCAAAGCAGAGATGGGTTCGGAAATACTTGGTTGGGACACCTCCTGAGAACACCAGGTATTGTAGACAATTTTGATGACGTTTTACCATCTTGCCCAGCTCGGCTAGCATTGAGTGGCGCCTTGCTGGACACCGACCTTACGTAAAGTAGAGGCTGGAAGTCCCAAGCATCCCAAGCCCCCCAAGACCTCTAAGATAAGGACGCAACCCCGCCGCCTCTACCAGGCCTCACACCGAGCTCCTTGCCACGGCTAGGAGTGCTTATTGACCCCGCAGCCGGCCGTATGCAAATGATGGCGTTAAAAGCATCTCGCGCTGTGAAGGGGCCAGGCTTTCAGCAGCTGCCCAGGGGATGGCTTTAGAGGGCGACCGCCTAACGAGGGCCAGCAGAAGTAACGTCTTCTTCTTCAAAGAATCTTGTGTAACTAACCCAATCAGACAGCTGCCCAGGAGCTAACCTCAGTGCTAGGAAGGAGCGGGAGGGAATTGAGGGGGTGGTTCCTGCTAAGGCCCTGAAATAATAATAAGACAGGCAGGAGAGTCTGACGCATGGTGGCGGAAAAGCTGCAGGTGCAAATAGGGAATGTGGTCTCGTGCGAGCAACTTGTGCATGCTCGCTGTGTGTGAGTGTGCGCTTCCTAGGTACGGCGCGCTGCAGACAGTCAAAAGGGTTGCTCCCTTTCATTAAAAGTTAATCCCCGGCTGCAGGCTATTAGAAAGCAACTAACCGCGCTCTACTCACCCTACCCAGGTCTACCGGTGAGTCTCGCCGCTGCTCCCGGCCTGTGGCATTGGCCGCGACGCTGACGTTCCGTCGACAGCGCGGCAGCCGATCAGTGAGCTCAGCGGCTCTGAGCGGGGCGTTCTGTCTACAAGACCTTTTTAAGGAGCCAGCAAAAAAGTGAAGAGAAAAGAAAGCACAAAAGCACCTTGTCTTACTAAGCACTGGAAAGGGCAGCCGGCAACCGGACGTCAAAGTGGAAAAGCAGCAAGTGAGAGGCCTGTCTCTGCCTACAGCCACACCACCCTGAACACGCCCGATCTCGTCTGATCTTGGAAGCTAAGCAGGGTTGGGCCTGGTTAGTACTTGGATGGGAGACCACCTGGGAATACCAGGTGCTGTAGGCTTTTGCCTTTTCTTACTTCCACCAGCAGGGGTCACTCTCCTCTATGCCTTTTTTCCATTCCTTTTTTCACAAGCGCACACATGCTCCTTTCTTCTTTTCATTTGCTTTCTCTCTTGCGCTATTTAATCCTTGCAAAATACCAGCATCCTTCTCATCACCGTGGGCCTCCAGCATTGTTGCTTATTTACTTTTAATACTAGGCTTCTTTTCACCAGGACCAGCGACTCCCGCATGACTGGAGGCAACCACCGCTGACCTGGAGGCAACCACCGGTAACCTGGAGGCCAGTTTACAGCACAACCCAAGCAAAACACCTTTGCAGGCCACACGACCCCCCCGAAGAGCAGCTCAAATTCACTCGCAACCATCTCACCCTCTTCCTTCATTCACTCCTGGGCGTTTCGCTCCACCCCAAGTTGCGGGTCCAGCTTGCTCTTTCTGTCACATCCCCGCGATGAACGGTTTAGCCTGCAGGAGACCCTGCGCCGAGCCATTTTTAAACACATCTGATGCGGCAGGTGTTTCATTGCTCAACAAACAACACCTATGGGGACGGCACAGCCTATGCATCGGTCCTTCGGAGACCGCCCCAGAACGGCCAGAGTTCTCGTCCCCACGCGAGCCTGAGGAAGGCTGGCCGGGCGATGGGCCAAGCAGCGTCTACTGGCCATACCACCTTGGATACGTCCCATCTCGGAAGCAAAGCAGAGATGGGTTCGGAAATACTTGGTTGGGACACCTCCTGAGAACACCAGGTATTGTAGACAATTTTGATGACGTTTTGCCATCTTGCCCAGCTCGGCTAGCATTGAGTGGCGCCTTGCTGGACACCGACCTTACGTAAAGTAGAGGCTGGAAGTCCCAAGCATCCCAAGCCCCCCAAGACCTCTAAGATAAGGACGCAACCCCGCCGCCTCTACCAGGCCTCACACTGAGCTCCTTGCCACGGCTAGGAGTGCTTATTGACCCCGCAGCCGGCCGTATGCAAATGATGGCGTTAAAAGCATCTCGCGCTGTGAAGGGGCCAGGCTTTCAGCAGCTGCCCAGGGGATGGTTTTAGAGGGCGACCGCCTAACGAGGGCCAGCAGAAGTAACGTCTTCTTCTTCAAAGAATCTTGTGTAACTAACCCAATCAGACAGCTGCCCAGGAGCTAACCTCAGTGCTAGGAAGGAGCGGGAGGGAATTGAGGGGGTGGTTCCTGCTAAGGCCCTGAAATAATAATAAGACAGGCAGGAGAGTCTGACGCATGGTGGCGGAAAAGCTGCAGGTGCAAATAGGGAATGTGGTCTCGTGCGAGCAACTTGTGCATGCTCGCTGTGTGTGAGTGTGCGCTTCCTAGGTACGGCGCGCTGCAGACAGTCAAAAGGGTTGCTCCCTTTCATTAAAAGTTAATCCCCGGCTGCAGGCTATTAGAAAGCAACTAACCGCGCTCTACTCACCCTACCCAGGTCTACCGGTGAGTCTCGCCGCTGCTCCCGGCCTGTGGCATTGGCCGCGACGCTGACGTTCCGTCGACAGCGCGGCAGCCGATCAGTGAGCTCAGCGGCTCTGAGCGGGGCGTTCTGTCTACAAGACCTTTTTAAGGAGCCAGCAAAAAAGTGAAGAGAAAGGAAAGCACAAAAGCACCTTGTCTTACTAAGCACTGGAAAGGGCAGCCGGCAACCGGACGTCAAAGTGGAAAAGCAGCAAGTGAGAGGCCTGTCTCTGCCTACGGCCACACCACCCTGAACAAGCCCGATCTCGTCTGATCTTGGAAGCTAAGCAGGGTCAGGCCTGGTTAGTACTTGGATGGGAGACCGCCTGGGAATACCAGGTGCTGTAGGCTTTTGCCTTTTCTTACTTCCACCAGCAGGGGTCACTCTCCTCTATGCCTTTTTTCCATTCCTTTTTTCACAAGCGCACACATGCTCCTTTCTTCTTTTCATTTGCTTTCTCTCTTGCGCTATTTAATCCTTGCAAAATACCAACATCCTTCTCATCACCGTGGGCCTCCAGCATTGTTGCTTATTTACTTTTAATACTAGGCTTCTTTTCACCAGGACCAGCGACTCCCGCATGACTGGAGGCAACCACCGCTGACCTGGAGGCAACCACCGGTAACCTGGAGGCCAGTTTACAGCACAACCCAAGCAAAACACCTTTGCAGGCCACACGACCACCCCGAAGAGCAGCTCAAATTCACTCGCAACCATCTCACCCTCTTCCTTCATTCACTCCTGGGCGTTTCGCTCCACCCCAAGTTGCGGGTCCAGCTTGCTCTTTCTGTCACATCCCCGCGATGAACGGTTTAGCCTGCAGGAGACCCTGCGCCGAGCCATTTTTAAACACATCTGATGCGGCAGGTGTTTCATTGCTCAACAAACAACACCTATAGGGACGGCACAGCCTATGCATCGGTCCTTCGGAGACCGCCCCAGAACGGCCAGAGTTCTCGTCCCCACGCGAGCCTGAGGAAGGCTGGCCGGGCGATGGGCCAAGCAGCGTCTACTGGCCATACCACCTTGGATACGTCCGATCTCGGAAGCAAAGCAGAGATGGGTTCGGAAATACTTGGTTGGGACACCTCCTGAGAACACCAGGTATTGTAGACAATTTTGATGACGTTTTACCATCTTGCCCAGCTCGGCTAGCATTGAGTGGCGCCTTGCTGGACACCGACCTTACGTAAAGTAGAGGCTGGAAGTCCCAAGCATCCCAAGCCCCCCAAGACCTCTAAGATAAGGACGCAACCCCGCCGCCTCTACCAGGCCTCACACTGAGCTCCTTGCCACGGCTAGGAGTGCTTATTGACCCCGCAGCCGGCCGTATGCAAATGATGGCGTTAAAAGCATCTCGCGCTGTGAAGGGGCCAGGCTTTCAGCAGCTGCCCAGGGGATGGCTTTAGAGGGCGACCGCCTAACGAGGGCCAGCAGAAGTAACGTCTTCTTCTTCAAAGAATCTTGTGTAACTAACCCAATCAGACAGCTGCCCAGGAGCTAACCTCAGTGCTAGGAAGGAGCGGGAGGGAATTGAGGGGGTGGTTCCTGCTAAGGCCCTGAAATAATAATAAGACAGGCAGGAGAGTCTGACGCATGGTGGCGGAAAAGCTGCAGGTGCAAATAGGGAATGTGGTCTCGTGCGAGCAACTTGTGCATGCTCGCTGTGTGTGAGTGTGCGCTTCCTAGGTACGGCGCGCTGCAGACAGTCAAAAGGGTTGCTCCCTTTCATTAAAAGTTAATCCCCGGCTGCAGGCTATTAGAAAGCAACTAACCGCGCTCTACTCACCCTACCCAGGTCTACCGGTGAGTCTCGCCGCTGCTCCCGGCCTGTGGCATTGGCCGCGACGCTGACGTTCCGTCGACAGCGCGGCAGCCGATCAGTGAGCTCAGCGGCTCTGAGCGGGGCGTTCTGTCTACAAGACCTTTTTAAGGAGCCAGCAAAAAAGTGAAGAGAAAAGAAAGCACAAAAGCACCTTGTCTTACTAAGCACTGGAAAGGGCAGCCGGCATCCGGACGTCAAAGTGGAAAAGCAGCAAGTGAGAGGCCTGTCTCTGCCTACGGCCACACCACCCTGAACATGCCCGATCTCGTCTGATCTCGGAAGCTAAGCAGGGTCGGGCCTGGTTAGTACTTGGATGGGAGACCGCCTGGGAATACCAGGTGCTGTAGGCTTTTGCCTTTTCTTACTTCCACCAGCAGGGGTCACTCTCCTGTATGCCTTTTTTCCATTCCTTTTTTCACAAGCGCACACATGCTCCTTTCTTCTTTTCATTTGCTTTCTCTCTTGCGCTATTTAATCCTTGCAAAATACCAGCATCCTTCTCATCACCGTGGGCCTCCAGCATTGTTGCTTATTTACTTTTAATACTAGGCT
>NW_027362764.1:690919724-690959724 GCF_046119375.1 Phyllobates terribilis
GGGCGTTCTGTCTACAAGACCTTTTTAAGGAGCCAGCAAAAAAGTGAAGAGAAAAGAAAGCACAAAAGCACCTTGTCTTACTAAGCACTGGAAAGGGCAGCCGGCAACCGGACGTCAAAGTGGAAAAGCAGCAAGTGAGAGGCCTGTCTCTGCCTACGGCCACACCACCCTGAACACGCCCGATCTCGTCTGATCTCGGAAGCTAAGCAAGGTCAGGCCTGGTTAGTACTTGGATGGGAGACCACCTGGGAATACCAGGTGCTGTAGGCTTTTGCCTTTTCTTACTTCCACCAGCAGGGGTCACTCTCCTCTATGCCTTTTTTCCATTCCTTTTTTCACAAGCGCACACATGCTCCTTTCTTCTTTTCATTTGCTTTCTCTCTTGCGCTATTTAATCCTTGCAAAATACCAGCATCCTTCTCATCACCGTGGGCCTCCAGCATTGTTGCTTATTTACTTTTAATACTAGGCTTCTTTTCACCAGGACCAGCGACTCCCGCATGACTGGAGGCAACCACCGCTGACCTGGAGGCAACCACCGGTAACCTGGAGGCCAGTTTACAGCACAACCCAAGCAAAACACCTTTGCAGGCCACACGACCCCCCCGAAGAGCAGCTCAAATTCACTCGCAACCATCTCACCCTCTTCCTTCATTCACTCCTGGGCGTTTCGCTCCACCCCAAGTTGCGGGTCCAGCTTGCTCTTTCTGTCACATCCCCGCGATGAACGGTTTAGCCTGCAGGAGACCCTGCGCCGAGCCATTTTTAAACACATCTGATGCGGCAGGTGTTTCATTGCTCAACAAACAACACCTATGGGGACGGCACAGCCTATGCATCGGTCCTTCGGAGACCGCCCCAGAACGGCCAGAGTTCTCGTCCCCACGCGAGCCTGAGGAAGGCTGGCCGGGCGATGGGCCAAGCAGCGTCTACTGGCCATACCACCTTGGATACGTCCGATCTCGGAAGCAAAGCAGAGATGGGTTCGGAAATACTTGGTTGGGACACCTCCTGAGAACACCAGGTATTGTAGACAATTTTGATGACGTTTTGCCATCTTGCCCAGCTCGGCTAGCATTGAGTGGCGCCTTGCTGGACACCGACCTTACGTAAAGTAGAGGCTGGAAGTCCCAAGCATCCCAAGCCCCCCAAGACCTCTAAGATAAGGACGCAACCCCGCCGCCTCTACCAGGCCTCACACCGAGCTCCTTGCCACGGCTAGGAGTGCTTATTGACCCCGCAGCCGGCCGTATGCAAATGATGGCGTTAAAAGCATCTCGCGCTGTGAAGGGGCCAGGCATTCAGCAGCTGCCCAGGGGATGGTTTTAGAGGGCGACCGCCTAACGAGGGCCAGCAGAAGTAACGTCTTCTTCTTCAAAGAATCTTGTGTAACTAACCCAATCAGACAGCTGCCCAGGAGCTAACCTCAGTGCTAGGAAGGAGCGGCAGGGAATTGAGGGGGTGGTTCCTGCTAAGGCCCTGAAATAATAATAAGACAGGCAGGAGAGTCTGACGCATGGTGGCGGAAAAGCTGCAGGTGCAAATAGGGAATGTGGTCTCGTGCGAGCAACTTGTGCATGCTCGCTGTGTGTGAGTGTGCGCTTCCTAGGTACGGCGCGCTGCAGACAGTCAAAAGGGTTGCTCCCTTTCATTAAAAGTTAATCCCCGGCTGCAGGCTATTAGAAAGCAACTAACCGCGCTCTACTCACCCTACCCAGGTCTACCGGTGAGTCTCGCCGCTGCTCCCGGCCTGTGGCATTGGCCGCGACGCTGACGTTCCGTCGACAGCGCGGCAGCCGATCAGTGAGCTCAGCGGCTCTGAGCGGGGCGTTCTGTCTACAAGACCTTTTTAAGGAGCCAGCAAAAAAGTGAAGAGAAAAGAAAGCACAAAAGCACCTTGTCTTACTAAGCACTGGAAAGGGCAGCCGGCAACCGGACGTCAAAGTGGAAAAGCAGCAAGTGAGAGGCCTGTCTCTGCCTACGGCCACACCACCCTGAACACGCCCGATCTCGTCTGATCTCGGAAGCTAAGCAGGGTTGGGCCTGGTTAGTACTTGGATGGGAGACCGCCTGGGAATACCAGGTGCTGTAGGCTTTTGCCTTTTCTTACTTCCACCAGCAGGGGTCACTCTCCTCTATGCCTTTTTTCCATTCCTTTTTTCACAAGCGCACACATGCTCCTTTCTTCTTTTCATTTGCTTTCTCTCTTGCGCTATTTAATCCTTGCAAAATACCAGCATCCTTCTCATCACCGTGGGCCTCCAGCATTGTTGCTTATTTACTTTTAATACTAGGCTTCTTTTCACCAGGACCAGCGACTCCCGCATGACTGGAGGCAACCACCGCTGACCTGGAGGCAACCACCGGTAACCTGGAGGCCAGTTTACAGCACAACCCAAGCAAAACACCTTTGCAGGCCACACGACCCCCCCGAAGAGCAGCTCAAATTCACTCGCAACCATCTCACCCTCTTCCTTCATTCACTCCTGGGCGTTTCGCTCCACCCCAAGTTGCGGGTCCAGCTTGCTCTTTCTGTCACATCCCCGCGATGAACGGTTTAGCCTGCAGGAGACCCTGCGCCGAGCCATTTTTAAACACATCTGATGCGGCAGGTGTTTCATTGCTCAACAAACAACACCTATGGGGACGGCACAGCCTATGCATCGGTCCTTCGGAGACCGCCCCAGAACGGCCAGAGTTCTCGTCCCCACGCGAGCCTGAGGAAGGCTGGCCGGGCGATGGGCCAAGCAGCGTCTACTGGCCATACCACCTTGGATACGTCCGATCTCGGAAGCAAAGCAGAGATGGGTTCGGAAATACTTGGTTGGGACACCTCCTGAGAACACCAGGTATTGTAGACAATTTTGATGACGTTTTGCCATCTTGCCCAGCTCGGCTAGCATTGAGTGGCGCCTTGCTGGACACCGACCTTACGTAAAGTAGAGGCTGGAAGTCCCAAGCATCCCAAGCCCCCCAAGACCTCTAAGATAAGGACGCAACCCCGCCGCCTCTACCAGGCCTCACACCGAGCTCCTTGCCACGGCTAGGAGTGCTTATTGACCCCGCAGCCGGCCGTATGCAAATGATGGCGTTAAAAGCATCTCGCGCTGTGAAGGGGCCAGGCATTCAGCAGCTGCCCAGGGGATGGTTTTAGAGGGCGACCGCCTAACGAGGGCCAGCAGAAGTAACGTCTTCTTCTTCAAAGAATCTTGTGTAACTAACCCAATCAGACAGCTGCCCAGGAGCTAACCTCAGTGCTAGGAAGGAGCGGCAGGGAATTGAGGGGGTGGTTCCTGCTAAGGCCCTGAAATAATAATAAGACAGGCAGGAGAGTCTGACGCATGGTGGCGGAAAAGCTGCAGGTGCAAATAGGGAATGTGGTCTCGTGCGAGCAACTTGTGCATGCTCGCTGTGTGTGAGTGTGCGCTTCCTAGGTACGGCGCGCTGCAGACAGTCAAAAGGGTTGCTCCCTTTCATTAAAAGTTAATCCCCGGCTGCAGGCTATTAGAAAGCAACTAACCGCGCTCTACTCACCCTACCCAGGTCTACCGGTGAGTCTCGCCGCTGCTCCCGGCCTGTGGCATTGGCCGCGACGCTGACGTTCCGTCGACAGCGCGGCAGCCGATCAGTGAGCTCAGCGGCTCTGAGCGGGGCGTTCTGTCTACAAGACCTTTTTAAGGAGCCAGCAAAAAAGTGAAGAGAAAAGAAAGCACAAAAGCACCTTGTCTTACTAAGCACTGGAAAGGGCAGCCGGCAACCGGACGTCAAAGTGGAAAAGCAGCAAGTGAGAGGCCTGTCTCTGCCTACGGCCACACCACCCTGAACACGCCCGATCTCGTCTGATCTCGGAAGCTAAGCAGGGTTGGGCCTGGTTAGTACTTGGATGGGAGACCGCCTGGGAATACCAGGTGCTGTAGGCTTTTGCCTTTTCTTACTTCCACCAGCAGGGGTCACTCTCCTCTATGCCTTTTTTCCATTCCTTTTTTCACAAGCGCACACATGCTCCTTTCTTCTTTTCATTTGCTTTCTCTCTTGCGCTATTTAATCCTTGCAAAATACCAGCATCCTTCTCATCACCGTGGGCCTCCAGCATTGTTGCTTATTTACTTTTAATACTAGGCTTCTTTTCACCAGGACCAGCGACTCCCGCATGACTGGAGGCAACCACCGCTGACCTGGAGGCAACCACCGGTAACCTGGAGGCCAGTTTACAGCACAACCCAAGCAAAACACCTTTGCAGGCCACACGACCCCCCCGAAGAGCAGCTCAAATTCACTCGCAACCATCTCACCCTCTTCCTTCATTCACTCCTGGGCGTTTCGCTCCACCCCAAGTTGCGGGTCCAGCTTGCTCTTTCTGTCACATCCCCGCGATGAACAGTTTAGCCTGCAGGAGACCCTGCGCCGAGCCATTTTTAAACACATCTGATGCGGCAGGTGTTTCATTGCTCAACAAACAACACCTATGGGGACGGCACAGCCTATGCATCGGTCCTTCGGAGACCGCCCCAGAACGGCCAGAGTTCTCGTCCCCACGCGAGCCTGAGGAAGGCTGGCCGGGCGATGGGCCAAGCAGCGTCTACTGGCCATACCACCTTGGATACGTCCGATCTCGGAAGCAAAGCAGAGATGGGTTCGGAAATACTTGGTTGGGACACCTCCTGAGAACACCAGGTATTGTAGACAATTTTGATGACGTTTTGCCATCTTGCCCAGCTCGGCTAGCATTGAGTGGCGCCTTGCTGGACACCGACCTTACGTAAAGTAGAGGCTGGAAGTCCCAAGCATCCCAAGCCCCCCAAGACCTCTAAGATAAGGACGCAACCCCGCCGCCTCTACCAGGCCTCACACCGAGCTCCTTGCCACGGCTAGGAGTGCTTATTGACCCCGCAGCCGGCCGTATGCAAATGATGGCGTTAAAAGCATCTCGCGCTGTGAAGGGGCCAGGCTTTCAGCAGCTGCCCAGGGGATGGTTTTAGAGGGCGACCGCCTAACGAGGGCCAGCAGAAGTAACGTCTTCTTCTTCAAAGAATCTTGTGTAACTAACCCAATCAGACAGCTGCCCAGGAGCTAACCTCAGTGCTAGGAAGGAGCGGGAGGGAATTGAGGGGGTGGTTCCTGCTAAGGCCCTGAAATAATAATAAGACAGGCAGGAGAGTCTGACGCATGGTGGCGGAAAAGCTGCAGGTGCAAATAGGGAATGTGGTCTCGTGCGAGCAACTTGTGCATGCTCGCTGTGTGTGAGTGTGCGCTTCCTAGGTACGGCGCGCTGCAGACAGTCAAAAGGGTTGCTCCCTTTCATTAAAAGTTAATCCCCGGCTGCAGGCTATTAGAAAGCAACTAACCGCGCTCTACTCACCCTACCCAGGTCTACCGGTGAGTCTCGCCGCTGCTCCCGGCCTGTGGCATTGGCCGCGACGCTGACGTTCCGTCGACAGCGTGGCAGCCGATCAGTGAGCTCAGCGGCTCTGAGCGGGGCGTTCTGTCTACAAGACCTTTTTAAGGAGCCAGCAAAAAAGTGAAGAGAAAAGAAAGCACAAAAGCACCTTGTCTTACTAAGCACTGGAAAGGGCAGCCGGCAACCGGACGTCAAAGTGGAAAAGCAGCAAGTGAGAGGCCTGTCTCTGCCTACGGCCACACCACCCTGAACACGCCCGATCTCGTCTGATCTCGGAAGCTAAGCAGGGTTGGGCCTGGTTAGTACTTGGATGGGAGACCGCCTGGGAATACCAGGTGCTGTAGGCTTTTGCCTTTTCTTACTTCCACCAGCAGGGGTCACTCTCCTCTATGCCTTTTTTCCATTCCTTTTTTCACAAGCGCACACATGCTCCTTTCTTCTTTTCATTTGCTTTCTCTCTTGCGCTATTTAATCCTTGCAAAATACCAGCATCCTTCTCATCACCGTGGGCCTCCAGCATTGTTGCTTATTTACTTTTAATACTAGGCTTCTTTTCACCAGGACCAGCGACTCCCGCATGACTGGAGGCAACCACCGCTGACCTGGAGGCAACCACCGGTAACCTGGAGGCCAGTTTACAGCACAACCCAAGCAAAACACCTTTGCAGGCCACACGACCCCCCCGAAGAGCAGCTCAAATTCACTCGCAACCATCTCACCCTCTTCCTTCATTCACTCCTGGGCGTTTCGCTCCACCCCAAGTTGCGGGTCCAGCTTGCTCTTTCTGTCACATCCCCGCGATGAACAGTTTAGCCTGCAGGAGACCCTGCGCCGAGCCATTTTTAAACACATCTGATGCGGCAGGTGTTTCATTGCTCAACAAACAACACCTATGGGGACGGCACAGCCTATGCATCGGTCCTTCGGAGACCGCCCCAGAACGGCCAGAGTTCTCGTCCCCACGCGAGCCTGAGGAAGGCTGGCCGGGCGATGGGCCAAGCAGCGTCTACTGGCCATACCACCTTGGATACGTCCGATCTCGGAAGCAAAGCAGAGATGGGTTCGGAAATACTTGGTTGGGACACCTCCTGAGAACACCAGGTATTGTAGACAATTTTGATGACGTTTTGCCATCTTGCCCAGCTCGGCTAGCATTGAGTGGCGCCTTGCTGGACACCGACCTTACGTAAAGTAGAGGCTGGAAGTCCCAAGCATCCCAAGCCCCCCAAGACCTCTAAGATAAGGACGCAACCCCGCCGCCTCTACCAGGCCTCACACCGAGCTCCTTGCCACGGCTAGGAGTGCTTATTGACCCCGCAGCCGGCCGTATGCAAATGATGGCGTTAAAAGCATCTCGCGCTGTGAAGGGGCCAGGCTTTCAGCAGCTGCCCAGGGGATGGTTTTAGAGGGCGACCGCCTAACGAGGGCCAGCAGAAGTAACGTCTTCTTCTTCAAAGAATCTTGTGTAACTAACCCAATCAGACAGCTGCCCAGGAGCTAACCTCAGTGCTAGGAAGGAGCGGGAGGGAATTGAGGGGGTGGTTCCTGCTAAGGCCCTGAAATAATAATAAGACAGGCAGGAGAGTCTGACGCATGGTGGCGGAAAAGCTGCAGGTGCAAATAGGGAATGTGGTCTCGTGCGAGCAACTTGTGCATGCTCGCTGTGTGTGAGTGTGCGCTTCCTAGGTACGGCGCGCTGCAGACAGTCAAAAGGGTTGCTCCCTTTCATTAAAAGTTAATCCCCGGCTGCAGGCTATTAGAAAGCAACTAACCGCGCTCTACTCACCCTACCCAGGTCTACCGGTGAGTCTCGCCGCTGCTCCCGGCCTGTGGCATTGGCCGCGACGCTGACGTTCCGTCGACAGCGCGGCAGCCGATCAGTGAGCTCAGCGGCTCTGAGCGGGGCGTTCTGTCTACAAGACCTTTTTAAGGAGCCAGCAAAAAAGTGAAGAGAAAAGAAAGCACAAAAGCACCTTGTCTTACTAAGCACTGGAAAGGGCAGCCGGCAACCGGACGTCAAAGTGGAAAAGCAGCAAGTGAGAGGCCTGTCTCTGCCTACGGCCACACCACCCTGAACACGCCTGATCTCGTCTGATCTCGGAAGCTAAGCAGGGTCAGGCCTGGTTAGTACTTGGATGGGAGACTGCCTGGGAATACCAGGTGCTGTAGGCTTTTGCCTTTTCTTACTTCCACCAGCAGGGGTCACTCTCCTCTATGCCTTTTTTCCATTCCTTTTTTCACAAGCGCACACATGCTCCTTTCTTCTTTTCATTTGCTTTCTCTCTTGCGCTATTTAATCCTTGCAAAATACCAGCATCCTTCTCATCACCGTGGGCCTCCAGCATTGTTGCTTATTTACTTTTAATACTAGGCTTCTTTTCACCAGGACCAGCGACTCCCGCATGACTGGAGGCAACCACCGCTGACCTGGAGGCAACCACCGGTAACCTGGAGGCCAGTTTACAGCACAACCCAAGCAAAACACCTTTGCAGGCCACACGACCCCCCCGAAGAGCAGCTCAAATTCACTCGCAACCATCTCACCCTCTTCCTTCATTCACTCCTGGGCGTTTCGCTCCACCCCAAGTTGCGGGTCCAGCTTGCTCTTTCTGTCACATCCCCGCGATGAACGGTTTAGCCTGCAGGAGACCCTGCGCCGAGCCATTTTTAAACACATCTGATGCGGCAGGTGTTTCATTGCTCAACAAACAACACCTATAGGGACGGCACAGCCTATGCATCGGTCCTTCGGAGACCGCCCCAGAACGGCCAGAGTTCTCGTCCCCACGCGAGCCTGAGGAAGGCTGGCCGGGCGATGGGCCAAGCAGCGTCTACTGGCCATACCACCTTGGATACGTCCGATCTCGGAAGCAAAGCAGAGATGGGTTCGGAAATACTTGGTTGGGACACCTCCTGAGAACACCAGGTATTGTAGACAATTTTGATGACGTTTTGCCATCTTGCCCAGCTCGGCTAGCATTGAGTGGCGCCTTGCTGGACACCGACCTTACGTAAAGTAGAGGCTGGAAGTCCCAAGCATCCCAAGCCCCCCAAGACCTCTAAGATAAGGACGCAACCCCGCCGCCTCTACCAGGCCTCACACCGAGCTCCTTGCCACGGCTAGGAGTGCTTATTGACCCCGCAGCCGGCCGTATGCAAATGATGGCGTTAAAAGCATCTCGCGCTGTGAAGGGGCCAGGCATTCAGCAGCTGCCCAGGGGATGGTTTTAGAGGGCGACCGCCTAACGAGGGCCAGCAGAAGTAACGTCTTCTTCTTCAAAGAAGCTTGTGTAACTAACCCAATCAGACAGCTGCCCAGGAGCTAACCTCAGTGCTAGGAAGGAGCGGGAGGGAATTGAGGGGGTGGTTCCTGCTAAGGCCCTGAAATAATAATAAGACAGGCAGGAGAGTCTGACGCATGGTGGCGGAAAAGCTGCAGGTGCAAATAGGGAATGTGGTCTCGTGCGAGCAACTTGTGCATGCTCGCTGTGTGTGAGTGTGCGCTTCCTAGGTACGGCGCGCTGCAGACAGTCAAAAGGGTTGCTCCCTTTCATTAAAAGTTAATCCCCGGCTGCAGGCTATTAGAAAGCAACTAACCGCGCTCTACTCACCCTACCCAGGTCTACCGGTGAGTCTCGCCGCTGCTCCCGGCCTGTGGCATTGGCCGCGACGCTGACGTTCCGTCGACAGCGCGGCAGCCGATCAGTGAGCTCAGCGGCTCTGAGCGGGGCGTTCTGTCTACAAGACCTTTTTAAGGAGCCAGCAAAAAAGTGAAGAGAAAAGAAAGCACAAAAGCACCTTGTCTTACTAAGCACTGGAAAGGGCAGCCGGCAACCGGACGTCAAAGTGGAAAAGCAGCAAGTGAGAGGCCTGTCTCTGCCTACGGCCACACCACCCTGAACACGCCCGATCTCGTCTGATCTCGGAAGCTAAGCAGGGTCGGGCCTGGTTAGTACTTGAATGGGAGACTGCCTGGGAATACCAGGTGCTGTAGGCTTTTGCCTTTTCTTACTTCCACCAGCAGGGGTCACTCTCCTCTATGCCTTTTTTCCATTCCTTTTTTCACAAGCGCACACATGCTCCTTTCTTCTTTTCATTTGCTTTCTCTCTTGCGCTATTTAATCCTTGCAAAATACCAGCATCCTTCTCATCACCGTGGGCCTCCAGCATTGTTGCTTATTTACTTTTAATACTAGGCTTCTTTTCACCAGGACCAGCGACTCCCGCATGACTGGAGGCAACCACCGCTGACCTGGAGGCAACCACCGGTAACCTGGAGGCCAGTTTACAGCACAACCCAAGCAAAACACCTTTGCAGGCCACACGACCCCCCCGAAGAGCAGCTCAAATTCACTCGCAACCATCTCACCCTCTTCCTTCATTCACTCCTGGGCGTTTCGCTCCACCCCAAGTTGCGGGTCCAGCTTGCTCTTTCTGTCACATCCCCGCGATGAACGGTTTAGCCTGCAGGAGACCCTGCGCCGAGCCATTTTTAAACACATCTGATGCGGCAGGTGTTTCATTGCTCAACAAACAACACCTATAGGGACGGCACAGCCTATGCATCGGTCCTTCGGAGACCGCCCCAGAACGGCCAGAGTTCTCATCCCCACGCGAGCCTGAGGAAGGCTGGCCGGGCGATGGGCCAAGCAGCGTCTACTGGCCATACCACCTTGGATACGTCCGATCTCGGAAGCAAAGCAGAGATGGGTTCGGAAATACTTGGTTGGGACACCTCCTGAGAACACCAGGTATTGTAGACAATTTTGATGACGTTTTGCCATCTTGCCCAGCTCGGCTAGCATTGAGTGGCGCCTTGCTGGACACCGACCTTACGTAAAGTAGAGGCTGGAAGTCCCAAGCATCCCAAGCCCCCCAAGACCTCTAAGATAAGGACGCAACCCCGCCGCCTCTACCAGGCCTCACACCGAGCTCCTTGCCACGGCTAGGAGTGCTTATTGACCCCGCAGCCGGCCGTATGCAAATGATGGCGTTAAAAGCATCTCGCGCTGTGAAGGGGCCAGGCATTCAGCAGCTGCCCAGGGGATGGTTTTAGAGGGCGACCGCCTAACGAGGGCCAGCAGAAGTAACGTCTTCTTCTTCAAAGAATCTTGTGTAACTAACCCAATCAGACAGCTGCCCAGGAGCTAACCTCAGTGCTAGGAAGGAGCGGGAGGGAATTGAGGGGGTGGTTCCTGCTAAGGCCCTGAAATAATAATAAGACAGGCAGGAGAGTCTGACGCATGGTGGCGGAAAAGCTGCAGGTGCAAATAGGGAATGTGGTCTCGTGCGAGCAACTAGTGCATGCTCGCTGTGTGTGAGTGTGCGCTTCCTAGGTACGGCGCGCTGCAGACAGTCAAAAGGGTTGCTCCCTTTCAGTAAAAGTTAATCCCCGGCTGCAGGCTATTAGAAAGCAACTAACCGCGCTCTACTCACCCTACCCAGGTCTACCGGTGAGTCTCGCCGCTGCTCCCGGCCTGTGGCATTGGCCGCGACGCTGACGTTCCGTCGACAGCGCGGCAGCCGATCAGTGAGCTCAGCGGCTCTGAGCGGGGCGTTCTGTCTACAAGACCTTTTTAAGGAGCCAGCAAAAAAGTGAAGAGAAAAGAAAGCACAAAAGCACCTTGTCTTACTAAGCACTGGAAAGGGCAGCCGGCAACCGGACGTCAAAGTGGAAAAGCAGCAAGTGAGAGGCCTGTTTCTGCCTACGGCCACACCACCCTGAACACGCCCGATCTCGTCTGATCTTGGAAGCTAAGCAGGGTCGGGCCTGGTTAGTACTTGGATGGGAGACCGCCTGGGAATACCAGGTGCTGTAGGCTTTTGCCTTTTCTTACTTCCACCAGCAGGGGTCACTCTCCTCTATGCCTTTTTTCCATTCCTTTTTTCACAAGCGCACACATGCTCCTTTCTTCTTTTCATTTGCTTTCTCTCTTGCGCTATTTAATCCTTGCAAAATACCAGCATCCTTCTCATCACCGTGGGCCTCCAGCATTGTTGCTTATTTATTTTTAATACTAGGCTTCTTTTCACCAGGACCAGCGACTCCCGCATGACTGGAGGCAACCACCGCTGACCTGGAGGCAACCACCGGTAACCTGGAGGCCAGTTTACAGCACAACCCAAGCAAAACACCTTTGCAGGCCACACGACCCCCCCGAAGAGCAGCTCAAATTCACTCGCAACCATCTCACCCTCTTCCTTCATTCACTCCTGGGCGTTTCGCTCCACCCCAAGTTGCGGGTCCAGCTTGCTCTTTCTGTCACATCCCCGCGATGAACGGTTTAGCCTGCAGGAGACCCTGCGCCGAGCCATTTTTAAACACATCTGATGCGGCAGGTGTTTCATTGCTCAACAAACAACACCTATAGGGACGGCACAGCCTATGCATCGGTCCTTCGGAGACCGCCCCAGAACGGCCAGAGTTCTCATCCCCACGCGAGCCTGAGGAAGGCTGGCCGGGCGATGGGCCAAGCAGCGTCTACTGGCCATACCACCTTGGATACGTCCGATCTCGGAAGCAAAGCAGAGATGGGTTCGGAAATACTTGGTTGGGACACCTCCTGAGAACACCAGGTATTGTAGACAATTTTGATGACGTTTTGCCATCTTGCCCAGCTCGGCTAGCATTGAGTGGCGCCTTGCTGGACACCGACCTTACGTAAAGTAGAGGCTGGAAGTCCCAAGCATCCCAAGCCCCCCAAGACCTCTAAGATAAGGACGCAACCCCGCCGCCTCTACCAGGCCTCACACCGAGCTCCTTGCCACGGCTAGGAGTGCTTATTGACCCCGCAGCCGGCCGTATGCAAATGATGGCGTTAAAAGCATCTCGCGCTGTGAAGGGGCCAGGCATTCAGCAGCTGCCCAGGGGATGGTTTTAGAGGGCGACCGCCTAACGAGGGCCAGCAGAAGTAACGTCTTCTTCTTCAAAGAATCTTGTGTAACTAACCCAATCAGACAGCTGCCCAGGAGCTAACCTCAGTGCTAGGAAGGAGCGGGAGGGAATTGAGGGGGTGGTTCCTGCTAAGGCCCTGAAATAATAATAAGACAGGCAGGAGAGTCTGACGCATGGTGGCGGAAAAGCTGCAGGTGCAAATAGGGAATGTGGTCTCGTGCGAGCAACTAGTGCATGCTCGCTGTGTGTGAGTGTGCGCTTCCTAGGTACGGCGCGCTGCAGACAGTCAAAAGGGTTGCTCCCTTTCAGTAAAAGTTAATCCCCGGCTGCAGGCTATTAGAAAGCAACTAACCGCGCTCTACTCACCCTACCCAGGTCTACCGGTGAGTCTCGCCGCTGCTCCCGGCCTGTGGCATTGGCCGCGACGCTGACGTTCCGTCGACAGCGCGGCAGCCGATCAGTGAGCTCAGCGGCTCTGAGCGGGGCGTTCTGTCTACAAGACCTTTTTAAGGAGCCAGCAAAAAAGTGAAGAGAAAAGAAAGCACAAAAGCACCTTGTCTTACTAAGCACTGGAAAGGGCAGCCGGCAACCGGACGTCAAAGTGGAAAAGCAGCAAGTGAGAGGCCTGTTTCTGCCTACGGCCACACCACCCTGAACACGCCCGATCTCGTCTGATCTTGGAAGCTAAGCAGGGTCGGGCCTGGTTAGTACTTGGATGGGAGACCGCCTGGGAATACCAGGTGCTGTAGGCTTTTGCCTTTTCTTACTTCCACCAGCAGGGGTCACTCTCCTCTATGCCTTTTTTCCATTCCTTTTTTCACAAGCGCACACATGCTCCTTTCTTCTTTTCATTTGCTTTCTCTCTTGCGCTATTTAATCCTTGCAAAATACCAGCATCCTTCTCATCACCGTGGGCCTCCAGCATTGTTGCTTATTTATTTTTAATACTAGGCTTCTTTTCACCAGGACCAGCGACTCCCGCATGACTGGAGGCAACCACCGCTGACCTGGAGGCAACCACCGGTAACCTGGAGGCCAGTTTACAGCACAACCCAAGCAAAACACCTTTGCAGGCCACACGACCCCCCCGAAGAGCAGCTCAAATTCACTCGCAACCATCTCACCCTCTTCCTTCATTCACTCCTGGGCGTTTCGCTCCACCCCAAGTTGCGGGTCCAGCTTGCTCTTTCTGTCACATCCCCGCGATGAACGGTTTAGCCTGCAGGAGACCCTGCGCCGAGCCATTTTTAAACACATCTGATGCGGCAGGTGTTTCATTGCTCAACAAACAACACCTATAGGGACGGCACAGCCTATGCATCGGTCCTTCGGAGACCGCCCCAGAACGGCCAGAGTTCTCATCCCCACGCGAGCCTGAGGAAGGCTGGCCGGGCGATGGGCCAAGCAGCGTCTACTGGCCATACCACCTTGGATACGTCCGATCTCGGAAGCAAAGCAGAGATGGGTTCGGAAATACTTGGTTGGGACACCTCCTGAGAACACCAGGTATTGTAGACAATTTTGATGACGTTTTGCCATCTTGCCCAGCTCGGCTAGCATTGAGTGGCGCCTTGCTGGACACCGACCTTACGTAAAGTAGAGGCTGGAAGTCCCAAGCATCCCAAGCCCCCCAAGACCTCTAAGATAAGGACGCAACCCCGCCGCCTCTACCAGGCCTCACACCGAGCTCCTTGCCACGGCTAGGAGTGCTTATTGACCCCGCAGCCGGCCGTATGCAAATGATGGCGTTAAAAGCATCTCGCGCTGTGAAGGGGCCAGGCTTTCAGCAGCTGCCCAGGGGATGGTTTTAGAGGGCGACCGCCTAACGAGGGCCAGCAGAAGTAACGTCTTCTTCTTCAAAGAAGCTTGTGTAACTAACCCAATCAGACAGCTGCCCAGGAGCTAACCTCAGTGCTAGGAAGGAGCGGGAGGGAATTGAGGGGGTGGTTCCTGCTAAGGCCCTGAAATAATAATAAGACAGGCAGGAGAGTCTGACGCATGGTGGCGGAAAAGCTGCAGGTGCAAATAGGGAATGTGGTCTCGTGCGAGCAACTTGTGCATGCTCGCTGTGTGTGAGTGTGCGCTTCCTAGGTACGGCGCGCAGCAGACAGTCAAAAGGGTTGCTCCCTTTCATTAAAAGTTAATCCCCGGCTGCAGGCTATTAGAAAGCAACTAACCGCGCTCTACTCACCCTACCCAGGTCTACCGGTGAGTCTCGCCGCTGCTCCCGGCCTGTGGCATTGGCCGCGACGCTGACGTTCCGTCGACAGCGCGGCAGCCGATCAGTGAGCTCAGCGGCCCTGAGCGGGGTGTTCTGTCTACAAGACCTTTTTAAGGAGCCAGCAAAAAAGTGAAGAGAAAAGAAAGCACAAAAGCACCTTGTCTTACTAAGCACTGGAAAGGGCAGCCGGCAACCGGACGTCAAAGTGGAAAAGCAGCAAGTGAGAGGCCTGTCTCTGCCTACGGCCACACCACCCTGAACACGCCCGATCTTGTCTGATCTCAGAAGCTAAGCAGGGTCAGGCCTGGTTAGTACTTGAATGGGAGACTGCCTGGGAATACCAGGTGCTGTAGGCTTTTGCCTTTTCTTACTTCCACCAGCAGGGGTCACTCTCCTCTTTGCCTTTTTTCCATTCCTTTTTTCACAAGCGCACACATGCTCCTTTCTTCTTTTCATTTGCTTTCTCTCTTGCGCTATTTAATCCTTGCAAAATACCAGCATCCTTCTCATCACCGTGGGCCTCCAGCATTGTTGCTTATTTACTTTTAATACTAGGCTTCTTTTCACCAGGACCAGCGACTCCCGCATGACTGGAGGCAACCACCGCTGACCTGGAGGCAACCACCGGTAACCTGGAGGCCAGTTTACAGCACAACCCAAGCAAAACACCTTTGCAGGCCACACGACCCCCCCGAAGAGCAGCTCAAATTCACTCGCAACCATCTCACCCTCTTCCTTCATTCACTCCTGGGCGTTTCGCTCCACCCCAAGTTGCGGGTCCAGCTTGCTCTTTCTGTCACATCCCCGCGATGAACGGTTTAGCCTGCAGGAGACCCTGCGCCGAGCCATTTTTAAACACATCTGATGCGGCAGGTGTTTCATTGCTCAACAAACAACACCTATAGGGACGGCACAGCCTATGCATCGGTCCTTCGGAGACCGCCCCAGAACGGCCAGAGTTCTCGTCCCCACGCGAGCCTGAGGAAGGCTGGCCGGGCGATGGGCCAAGCAGCGTCTACTGGCCATACCATCTTGGATACGTCCGATCTCGGAAGCAAAGCAGAGATGGGTTCGGAAATACTTGGTTGGGACACCTCCTGAGAACACCAGGTATTGTAGACAATTTTGATGACGTTTTGCCATCTTGCCCAGCTCGGCTAGCATTGAGTGGCGCCTTGCTGGACACCGACCTTACGTAAAGTAGAGGCTGGAAGTCCCAAGCATCCCAAGCCCCCCAAGACCTCTAAGATAAGGACGCAACCCCGCCGCCTCTACCAGACCTCACACCGAGCTCCTTGCCACGGCTAGGAGTGCTTATTGACCCCGCAGCCGGCCGTATGCAAATGATGGCGTTAAAAGCATCTCGCGCTGTGAAGGGGCCAGGCTTTCAGCAGCTGCCCAGGGGATGGTTTTAGAGGGCGACCGCCTAACGAGGGCCAGCAGAAGTAACGTCTTCTTCTTCAAAGAATCTTGTGTAACTAACCCAATCAGACAGCTGCCCAGGAGCTAACCTCAGTGCTAGGAAGGAGCGGGAGGGAATTGAGGGGGTGGTTCCTGCTAAGGCCCTGAAATAATAATAAGACAGGCAGGAGAGTCTGACGCATGGTGGCGGAAAAGCTGCAGGTGCAAATAGGGAATGTGGTCTCGTGCGAGCAACTTGTGCATGCTCGCTGTGTGTGAGTGTGCGCTTCCTAGGTACGGCGCGCTGCAGACAGTCAAAAGGGTTGCTCCCTTTCATTAAAAGTTAATCCCCGGCTGCAGGCTATTAGAAAGCAACTAACCGCGCTCTACTCACCCTACCCAGGTCTACCGGTGAGTCTCGCCGCTGCTCCCGGCCTGTGGCATTGGCCGCGACGCTGACGTTCCGTCGACAGCGCGGCAGCCGATCAGTGAGCTCAGCGGCTCTGAGCGGGGCGTTCTGTCTACAAGACCTTTTTAAGGAGCCAGCAAAAAAGTGAAGAGAAAAGAAAGCACAAAAGCACCTTGTCTTACTAAGCACTGGAAAGGGCAGCCGGCAACCGGACGTCAAAGTGGAAAAGCAGCAAGTGAGATGCCTGTCTCTGCTTACGGCCACACCACCCTGAACACGCCCGATATTGTCTGATCTCAGAAGCTAAGCAGGGTCAGGCCTGGTTAATACTTGGATGGGAGACCGCCTGGGAATACCAGGTGCTGTAGGCTTTTGCCTTTTCTTACTTCCACCAGCAGGGGTCACTCTCCTCTATGCCTTTTTTCCATTCCTTTTTTCACAAGCGCACACATGCTCCTTTCTTCTTTTCATTTGCTTTCTCTCTTGCGCTATTTAATCCTTGCAAAATACCAGCATCCTTCTCATCACCGTGGGCCTCCAGCATTGTTGCTTATTTACTTTTAATACTAGGCTTCTTTTCACCAGGACCAGCGACTCCCGCATGACTGGAGGCAACCACCGCTGACCTGGAGGCAACCACCGGTAACCTGGAGGCCAGTTTACAGCACAACCCAAGCAAAACACCTTTGCAGGCCACACGACCCCCCCGAAGAGCAGCTCAAATTCACTCGCAACCATCTCACCCTCTTCCTTCATTCACTCCTGGGCGTTTCGCTCCACCCCAAGTTGCGGGTCCAGTTTGCTCTTTCTGTCACATCCCCGCGATGAACGGTTTAGCCTGCAGGAGACCCTGCGCCGAGCCATTTTTAAACACATCTGATGCGGCAGGTGTTTCATTGCTCAACAAACAACACCTATAGGGACGGCACAGCCTATGCATCGGTCCTTCGGAGACCGCCCCAGAACGGCCAGAGTTCTCGTCCCCACGCGAGCCTGAGGAAGGCTGGCCAGGCGATGGGCCAAGCAGCGTCTACTGGCCATACCACCGTGGATACGTCCGATCTCGGAAGCAAAGCAGAGATGGGTTCGGAAATACTTGGTTGGGACACCTCCTGAGAACACCAGGTATTGTAGACAATTTTGATGACGTTTTGCCATCTTGCCCAGCTCGGCTAGCATGGAGTGGCGCCTTGCTGGACACCGACCTTACGTAAAGTAGAGGCTGGAAGTCCCAAGCATCCCAAGCCCCCCAAGACCTCTAAGATAAGGACGCAACCCCGCCGCCTCTACCAGGCCTCACACCGAGCTCCTTGCCACGGCTAGGAGTGCTTATTGACCCCGCAGCCGGCCGTATGCAAATGATGGCGTTAAAAGCATCTCGCGCTGTGAAGGGGCCAGGCTTTCAGCAGCTGCCCAGGGGATGGTTTTAGAGGGCGACCGCCTAACGAGGGCCAGCAGAAGTAACGTCTTCTTCTTCAAAGAATCTTGTGTAACTAACCCAATCAGACAGCTGCCCAGGAGCTAACCTCAGTGCTAGGAAGGAGCGGGAGGGAATTGAGGGGGTGGTTCCTGCTAAGGCCCTGAAATAATAATAAGACAGGCAGGAGAGTCTGACACATGGTGGCGGAAAAGCTGCAGGTGCAAATAGGGAATGTGGTCTCGTGCGAGCAACTTGTGCATGCTCGCTGTGTGTGAGTGTGCGCTTCCTAGGTACGGCGCGCTGCAGACAGTCAAAAGGGTTGCTCCCTTTCATTAAAAGTTAATCCCCGGCTGCAGGCTATTAGAAAGCAACTAACCGCGCTCTACTCACCCTACCCAGGTCTACCGGTGAGTCTCGCCGCTGCTCCCGGCCTGTGGCATTGGCCGCGACGCTGACGTTCCGTCGACAGCGCGGCAGCCGATCAGTGAGCTCAGCGGCTCTGAGCGGGGCGTTCTGTCTACAAGACCTTTTTAAGGAGCCAGCAAAAAAGTGAAGAGAAAGGAAAGCACAAAAGCACCTTGTCTTACTAAGCACTGGAAAGGGCAGCCGGCAACCGGACGTCAAAGTGGAAAAGCAGCAAGTGAGAGGCCTGTCTCTGCCTACGGCCACACCACCCTGAACACGCCCGATCTCGTCTGATCTCGGAAGCTAAGCAGGGTTGGGCCTGGTTAGTACTTGGATGGGAGACCACCTGGGAATACCAGGTGCTGTAGGCTTTTGCCTTTTCTTACTTCCACCAGCAGGGGTCACTCTCCTCTATGCCTTTTTTCCATTCCTTTTTTCACAAGCGCACACATGCTCCTTTCTTCTTTTCATTTGCTTTCTCTCTTGCGCTATTTAATCCTTGCAAAATACCAGCATCCTTCTCATCACCGTGGGCCTCCAGCATTGTTGCTTATTTACTTTTAATACTAGGCTTCTTTTCACCAGGACCAGCGACTCCCGCATGACTGGAGGCAACCACCGCTGACCTGGAGGCAACCACCGGTAACCTGGAGGCCAGTTTACAGCACAACCCAAGCAAAACACCTTTGCAGGCCACACGACCACCCCGAAGAGCAGCTCAAATTCACTCGCAACCATCTCACCCTCTTCCTTCATTCACTCCTGGGTGTTTCGCTCCACCCCAAGTTGCGGGTCCAGCTTGCTCTTTCTGTCACATCCCCGCGATGAACGGTTTAGCCTGCAGGAGACCCTGCGCCGAGCCATTTTTAAACACATCTGATGCGGCAGGTGTTTCATTGCTCAACAAACAACACCTATAGGGACGGCACAGCCTATGCATCGGTCCTTCGGAGACCGCCCCAGAACGGCCAGAGTTCTCGTCCCCACGCGAGCCTGAGGAAGGCTGGCCGGGCGATGGGCCAAGCAGCGTCTACTGGCCATACCACCTTGGATACATCCGATCTCGGAAGCAAAGCAGAGATGGGTTCGGAAATACTTGGTTGGGACACCTCCTGAGAACACCAGGTATTGTAGACAATTTTGATGACGTTTTACCATCTTGCCCAGCTCGGCTAGCATTGAGTGGCGCCTTGCTGGACACCGACCTTACGTAAAGTAGAGGCTGGAAGTCCCAAGCATCCCAAGCCCCCCAAGACCTCTAAGATAAGGACGCAACCCCGCCGCCTCTACCAGGCCTCACACCGAGCTCCTTGCCACGGCTAGGAGTGCTTATTGACCCCGCAGCCGGCCGTATGCAAATGATGGCGTTAAAAGCATCTCGCGCTGTGAAGGGGCCAGGCTTTCAGCAGCTGCCCAGGGGATGGCTTTAGAGGGCGACCGCCTAACGAGGGCCAGCAGAAGTAACGTCTTCTTCTTCAAAGAATCTTGTGTAACTAACCCAATCAGACAGCTGCCCAGGAGCTAACCTCAGTGCTAGGAAGGAGCGGGAGGGAATTGAGGGGGTGGTTCCTGCTAAGGCCCTGAAATAATAATAAGACAGGCAGGAGAGTCTGACGCATGGTGGCGGAAAAGCTGCAGGTGCAAATAGGGAATGTGGTCTCGTGCGAGCAACTTGTGCATGCTCGCTGTGTGTGAGTGTGCGCTTCCTAGGTACGGCGCGCTGCAGACAGTCAAAAGGGTTGCTCCCTTTCATTAAAAGTTAATCCCCGGCTGCAGGCTATTAGAAAGCAACTAACCGCGCTCTACTCACCCTACCCAGGTCTACCGGTGAGTCTCGCCGCTGCTCCCGGCCTGTGGCATTGGCCGCGACGCTGACGTTCCGTCGACAGCGCGGCAGCCGATCAGTGAGCTCAGCGGCTCTGAGCGGGGCGTTCTGTCTACAAGACCTTTTTAAGGAGCCAGCAAAAAAGTGAAGAGAAAAGAAAGCACAAAAGCACCTTGTCTTACTAAGCACTGGAAAGGGCAGCCGGCAACCGGACGTCAAAGTGGAAAAGCAGCAAGTGAGAGGCCTGTCTCTGCCTACGGCCACACCACCCTGAACACGCCCGATCTCGTCTGATCTTGGAAGCTAAGCAGGGTTGGGCCTGGTTAGTACTTGGATGGGAGACCACCTGGGAATACCAGGTGCTGTAGGCTTTTGCCTTTTCTTACTTCCACCAGCAGGGGTCACTCTCCTCTATGCCTTTTTTCCATTCCTTTTTTCACAAGCGCACACATGCTCCTTTCTTCTTTTCATTTGCTTTCTCTCTTGCGCTATTTAATCCTTGCAAAATACCAGCATCCTTCTCATCACCGTGGACCTCCAGCATTGTTGCTTATTTACTTTTAATACTAGGCTTCTTTTCACCAGGACCAGCGACTCCCGCATGACTGGAGGCAACCACCGCTGACCTGGAGGCAACCACCGGTAACCTGGAGGCCAGTTTACAGCACAACCCAAGCAAAACACCTTTGCAGGCCACACGACCCCCCCGAAGAGCAGCTCAAATTCACTCGCAACCATCTCACCCTCTTCCTTCATTCACTCCTGGGCGTTTCGCTCCACCCCAAGTTGCGGGTCCAGTTTGCTCTTTCTGTCACATCCCCGCGATGAACGGTTTAGCCTGCAGGAGACCCTGCGCCGAGCCATTTTTAAACACATCTGATGCGGCAGGTGTTTCATTGCTCAACAAACAACACCTATAGGGACGGCACAGCCTATGCATCGGTCCTTCGGAGACCGCCCCAGAACGGCCAGAGTTCTCGTCCCCACGCGAGCCTGAGGAAGGCTGGCCAGGCGATGGGCCAAGCAGCGTCTACTGGCCATACCACCGTGGATACGTCCGATCTCGGAAGCAAAGCAGAGATGGGTTCGGAAATACTTGGTTGGGACACCTCCTGAGAACACCAGGTATTGTAGACAATTTTGATGACGTTTTGCCATCTTGCCCAGCTCGGCTAGCATGGAGTGGCGCCTTGCTGGACACCGACCTTACGTAAAGTAGAGGCTGGAAGTCCCAAGCATCCCAAGCCCCCCAAGACCTCTAAGATAAGGACGCAACCCCGCCGCCTCTACCAGGCCTCACACCGAGCTCCTTGCCACGGCTAGGAGTGCTTATTGACCCCGCAGCCGGCCGTATGCAAATGATGGCGTTAAAAGCATCTCGCGCTGTGAAGGGGCCAGGCTTTCAGCAGCTGCCCAGGGGATGGTTTTAGAGGGCGACCGCCTAACGAGGGCCAGCAGAAGTAACGTCTTCTTCTTCAAAGAATCTTGTGTAACTAACCCAATCAGACAGCTGCCCAGGAGCTAACCTCAGTGCTAGGAAGGAGCGGGAGGGAATTGAGGGGGTGGTTCCTGCTAAGGCCCTGAAATAATAATAAGACAGGCAGGAGAGTCTGACGCATGGTGGCGGAAAAGCTGCAGGTGCAAATAGGGAATGTGGTCTCGTGCGAGCAACTTGTGCATGCTCGCTGTGTGTGAGTGTGCGCTTCCTAGGTACGGCGCGCTGCAGACAGTCAAAAGGGTTGCTCCCTTTCATTAAAAGTTAATCCCCGGCTGCAGGCTATTAGAAAGCAACTAACCGCGCTCTACTCACCCTACCCAGGTCTACCGGTGAGTCTCGCCGCTGCTCCCGGCCTGTGGCATTGGCCGCGACGCTGACGTTCCGTCGACAGCGCGGCAGCCGATCAGTGAGCTCAGCGGCTCTGAGCGGGGCGTTCTGTCTACAAGACCTTTTTAAGGAGCCAGCAAAAAAGTGAAGAGAAAGGAAAGCACAAAAGCACCTTGTCTTACTAAGCACTGGAAAGGGCAGCCGGCAACCGGACGTCAAAGTGGAAAAGCAGCAAGTGAGAGGCCTGTCTCTGCCTACGGCCACACCACCCTGAACACGCCCGATCTCGTCTGATCTCGGAAGCTAAGCAGGGTTGGGCCTGGTTAGTACTTGGATGGGAGACCGCCTGGGAATACCAGGTGCTGTAGGCTTTTGCCTTTTCTTACTTCCACCAGCAGGGGTCACTCTCCTCTATGCCTTTTTTCCATTCCTTTTTTCACAAGCGCACACATGCTCCTTTCTTCTTTTCATTTGCTTTCTCTCTTGCGCTATTTAATCCTTGCAAAATACCAGCATCCTTCTCATCACCGTGGGCCTCCAGCATTGTTGCTTATTTACTTTTAATACTAGGCTTCTTTTCACCAGGACCAGCGACTCCCGCATGACTGGAGGCAACCACCGCTGACCTGGAGGCAACCACCGGTAACCTGGAGGCCAGTTTACAGCACAACCCAAGCAAAACACCTTTGCAGGCCACACGACCACCCCGAAGAGCAGCTCAAATTCACTCGCAACCATCTCACCCTCTTCCTTCATTCACTCCTGGGCGTTTCGCTCCACCCCAAGTTGCGGGTCCAGCTTGCTCTTTCTGTCACATCCCCGCGATGAACGGTTTAGCCTGCAGGAGACCCTGCGCCGAGCCATTTTTAAACACATCTGATGCGGCAGGTGTTTCATTGCTCAACAAACAACACCTATAGGGACGGCACAGCCTATGCATCGGTCCTTCGGAGACCGCCCCAGAACGGCCAGAGTTCTCGTCCCCACGCGAGCCTGAGGAAGGCTGGCCGGGCGATGGGCCAAGCAGCGTCTACTGGCCATACCACCTTGGATACGTCCGATCTCGGAAGCAAAGCAGAGATGGGTTCGGAAATACTTGGTTGGGACACCTCCTGAGAACACCAGGTATTGTAGACAATTTTGATGACGTTTTACCATCTTGCCCAGCTCGGCTAGCATTGAGTGGCGCCTTGCTGGACACCGACCTTACGTAAAGTAGAGGCTGGAAGTCCCAAGCATCCCAAGCCCCCCAAGACCTCTAAGATAAGGACGCAACCCCGCCGCCTCTACCAGGCCTCACACCGAGCTCCTTGCCACGGCTAGGAGTGCTTATTGACCCCGCAGCCGGCCGTATGCAAATGATGGCGTTAAAAGCATCTCGCGCTGTGAAGGGGCCAGGCTTTCAGCAGCTGCCCAGGGGATGGCTTTAGAGGGCGACCGCCTAACGAGGGCCAGCAGAAGTAACGTCTTCTTCTTCAAAGAATCTTGTGTAACTAACCCAATCAGACAGCTGCCCAGGAGCTAACCTCAGTGCTAGGAAGGAGCGGGAGGGAATTGAGGGGGTGGTTCCTGCTAAGGCCCTGAAATAATAATAAGACAGGCAGGAGAGTCTGACGCATGGTGGCGGAAAAGCTGCAGGTGCAAATAGGGAATGTGGTCTCGTGCGAGCAACTTGTGCATGCTCGCTGTGTGTGAGTGTGCGCTTCCTAGGTACGGCGCGCTGCAGACAGTCAAAAGGGTTGCTCCCTTTCATTAAAAGTTAATCCCCGGCTGCAGGCTATTAGAAAGCAACTAACCGCGCTCTACTCACCCTACCCAGGTCTACCGGTGAGTCTCGCCGCTGCTCCCGGCCTGTGGCATTGGCCGCGACGCTGACGTTCCGTCGACAGCGCGGCAGCCGATCAGTGAGCTCAGCGGCTCTGAGCGGGGCGTTCTGTCTACAAGACCTTTTTAAGGAGCCAGCAAAAAAGTGAAGAGAAAAGAAAGCACAAAAGCACCTTGTCTTACTAAGCACTGGAAAGGGCAGCCGGCAACCGGACGTCAAAGTGGAAAAGCAGCAAGTGAGAGGCCTGTCTCTGCCTACGGCCACACCACCCTCAACACGCCCGATCTTGTCTGATCTTGGAAGCTAAGCAGGGTTGGGCCTGGTTAGTACTTGGATGGGAGACCGCCTGGGAATACCAGGTGCTGTAGGCTTTTGCCTTTTCTTACTTCCACCAGCAGGGGTCACTCTCCTCTATGCCTTTTTTCCATTCCTTTTTTCACAAGCGCACACATGCTCCTTTCTTCTTTTCATTTGCTTTCTCTCTTGCGCTATTTAATCCTTGCAAAATACCAGCATCCTTCTCATCACCGTGGGCCTCCAGCATTGTTGCTTATTTACTTTTAATACTAGGCTTCTTTTCACCAGGACCAGCGACTCCCGCATGACTGGAGGCAACCACCGCTGACCTGGAGGCAACCACCGGTAACCTGGAGGCCAGTTTACAGCACAACCCAAGCAAAACACCTTTGCAGGCCACACGACCCCCCCGAAGAGCAGCTCAAATTCACTCGCAACCATCTCACCCTCTTCCTTCATTCACTCCTGGGCGTTTCGCTCCACCCCAAGTTGCGGGTCCAGCTTGCTCTTTCTGTCACATCCCCGCGATGAACGGTTTAGCCTGCAGGAGACCCTGCGCCGAGCCATTTTTAAACACATCTGATGCGGCAGGTGTTTCATTGCTCAACAAACAACACCTATAGGGACGGCACAGCCTATGCATCGGTCCTTCGGAGACCGCCCCAGAACGGCCAGAGTTCTCGTCCCCACGCGAGCCTGAGGAAGGCTGGCCAGGCGATGGGCCAAGCAGCGTCTACTGGCCATACCACCGTGGATACGTCCGATCTCGGAAGCAAAGCAGAGATGGGTTCGGAAATACTTGGTTGGGACACCTCCTGAGAACACCAGGTATTGTAGACAATTTTGATGACGTTTTGCCATCTTGCCCAGCTCGGCTAGCATGGAGTGGCGCCTTGCTGGACACCGACCTTACGTAAAGTAGAGGCTGGAAGTCCCAAGCATCCCAAGCCCCCCAAGACCTCTAAGATAAGGACGCAACCCCGCCGCCTCTACCAGGCCTCACACCGAGCTCCTTGCCACGGCTAGGAGTGCTTATTGACCCCGCAGCCGGCCGTATGCAAATGATGGCGTTAAAAGCATCTCGCGCTGTGAAGGGGCCAGGCTTTCAGCAGCTGCCCAGGGGATGGTTTTAGAGGGCGACCGCCTAACGAGGGCCAGCAGAAGTAACGTCTTCTTCTTCAAAGAATCTTGTGTAACTAACCCAATCAGACAGCTGCCCAGGAGCTAACCTCAGTGCTAGGAAGGAGCGGGAGGGAATTGAGGGGGTGGTTCCTGCTAAGGCCCTGAAATAATAATAAGACAGGCAGGAGAGTCTGACGCATGGTGGCGGAAAAGCTGCAGGTGCAAATAGGGAATGTGGTCTCGTGCGAGCAACTTGTGCATGCTCGCTGTGTGTGAGTGTGCGCTTCCTAGGTACGGCGCGCTGCAGACAGTCAAAAGGGTTGCTCCCTTTCATTAAAAGTTAATCCCCGGCTGCAGGCTATTAGAAAGCAACTAACCGCGCTCTACTCACCCTACCCAGGTCTACCGGTGAGTCTCGCCGCTGCTCCCGGCCTGTGGCATTGGCCGCGACGCTGACGTTCCGTCGACAGCGCGGCAGCCGATCAGTGAGCTCAGCGGCTCTGAGCGGGGCGTTCTGTCTACAAGACCTTTTTAAGGAGCCAGCAAAAAAGTGAAGAGAAAGGAAAGCACAAAAGCACCTTGTCTTACTAAGCACTGGAAAGGGCAGCCGGCAACCGGACGTCAAAGTGGAAAAGCAGCAAGTGAGAGGCCTGTCTCTGCCTACGGCCACACCACCCTGAACACGCCCGATCTCGTCTGATCTCGGAAGCTAAGCAGGGTTGGGGCTGGTTAGTACTTGGATGGGAGACCGCCTGGGAATACCAGGTGCTGTAGGCTTTTGCCTTTTCTTACTTCCACCAGCAGGGGTCACTCTCCTCTATGCCTTTTTTCCATTCCTTTTTTCACAAGCGCACACATGCTCCTTTCTTCTTTTCATTTGCTTTCTCTCTTGCGCTATTTAATCCTTGCAAAATACCAGCATCCTTCTCATCACCGTGGGCCTCCAGCATTGTTGCTTATTTACTTTTAATACTAGGCTTCTTTTCACCAGGACCAGCGACTCCCGCATGACTGGAGGCAACCACCGCTGACCTGGAGGCAACCACCGGTAACCTGGAGGCCAGTTTACAGCACAACCCAAGCAAAACACCTTTGCAGGCCACACGACCACCCCGAAGAGCAGCTCAAATTCACTCGCAACCATCTCACCCTCTTCCTTCATTCACTCCTGGGCGTTTCGCTCCACCCCAAGTTGCGGGTCCAGCTTGCTCTTTCTGTCACATCCCCGCGATGAACGGTTTAGCCTGCAGGAGACCCTGCGCCGAGCCATTTTTAAACACATCTGATGCGGCAGGTGTTTCATTGCTCAACAAACAACACCTATAGGGACGGCACAGCCTATGCATCGGTCCTTCGGAGACCGCCCCAGAACGGCCAGAGTTCTCGTCCCCACGCGAGCCTGAGGAAGGCTGGCCGGGCGATGGGCCAAGCAGCGTCTACTGGCCATACCACCTTGGATACGTCCGATCTCGGAAGCAAAGCAGAGATGGGTTCGGAAATACTTGGTTGGGACACCTCCTGAGAACACCAGGTATTGTAGACAATTTTGATGACGTTTTACCATCTTGCCCAGCTCGGCTAGCATTGAGTGGCGCCTTGCTGGACACCGACCTTACGTAAAGTAGAGGCTGGAAGTCCCAAGCATCCCAAGCCCCCCAAGACCTCTAAGATAAGGACGCAACCCCGCCGCCTCTACCAGGCCTCACACCGAGCTCCTTGCCACGGCTAGGAGTGCTTATTGACCCCGCAGCCGGCCGTATGCAAATGATGGCGTTAAAAGCATCTCGCGCTGTGAAGGGGCCAGGCTTTCAGCAGCTGCCCAGGGGATGGCTTTAGAGGGCGACCGCCTAACGAGGGCCAGCAGAAGTAACGTCTTCTTCTTCAAAGAATCTTGTGTAACTAACCCAATCAGACAGCTGCCCAGGAGCTAACCTCAGTGCTAGGAAGGAGCGGGAGGGAATTGAGGGGGTGGTTCCTGCTAAGGCCCTGAAATAATAATAAGACAGGCAGGAGAGTCTGACGCATGGTGGCGGAAAAGCTGCAGGTGCAAATAGGGAATGTGGTCTCGTGCGAGCAACTTGTGCATGCTCGCTGTGTGTGAGTGTGCGCTTCCTAGGTACGGCGCGCTGCAGACAGTCAAAAGGGTTGCTCCCTTTCATTAAAAGTTAATCCCCGGCTGCAGGCTATTAGAAAGCAACTAACCGCGCTCTACTCACCCTACCCAGGTCTACCGGTGAGTCTCGCCGCTGCTCCCGGCCTGTGGCATTGGCCGCGACGCTGACGTTCCGTCGACAGCGCGGCAGCCGATCAGTGAGCTCAGCGGCTCTGAGCGGGGCGTTCTGTCTACAAGACCTTTTTAAGGAGCCAGCAAAAAAGTGAAGAGAAAAGAAAGCACAAAAGCACCTTGTCTTACTAAGCACTGGAAAGGGCAGCCGGCAACCGGACGTCAAAGTGGAAAAGCAGCAAGTGAGAGGCCTGTCTCTGCCTACGGCCACACCACCCTCAACACGCCCGATCTTGTCTGATCTTGGAAGCTAAGCAGGGTTGGGCCTGGTTAGTACTTGGATGGGAGACCGCCTGGGAATACCAGGTGCTGTAGGCTTTTGCCTTTTCTTACTTCCACCAGCAGGGGTCACTCTCCTCTATGCCTTTTTTCCATTCCTTTTTTCACAAGCGCACACATGCTCCTTTCTTCTTTTCATTTGCTTTCTCTCTTGCGCTATTTAATCCTTGCAAAATACCAGCATCCTTCTCATCACCGTGGGCCTCCAGCATTGTTGCTTATTTACTTTTAATACTAGGCTTCTTTTCACCAGGACCAGCGACTCCCGCATGACTGGAGGCAACCACCGCTGACCTGGAGGCAACCACCGGTAACCTGGAGGCCAGTTTACAGCACAACCCAAGCAAAACACCTTTGCAGGCCACACGACCCCCCCGAAGAGCAGCTCAAATTCACTCGCAACCATCTCACCCTCTTCCTTCATTCACTCCTGGGCGTTTCGCTCCACCCCAAGTTGCGGGTCCAGCTTGCTCTTTCTGTCACATCCCCGCGATGAACGGTTTAGCCTGCAGGAGACCCTGCGCCGAGCCATTTTTAAACACATCTGATGCGGCAGGTGTTTCATTGCTCAACAAACAACACCTATAGGGACGGCACAGCCTATGCATCGGTCCTTCGGAGACCGCCCCAGAACGGCCAGAATTCTCGTCCCCACGCGAGCCTGAGGAAGGCTGGCCGGGCGATGGGCCAAGCAGCGTCTACTGTCCATACCACCTTGGATACGTCCGATCTCGGAAGCAAAGCAGAGATGGGTTCGGAAATACTTGGTTGGGACACCTCCTGAGAACACCAGGTATTGTAGACAATTTTGATGACGTTTTGCCATCTTGCCCAGCTCGGCTAGCATTGAGTGGCGCCTTGCTGGACACCGACCTTACGTAAAGTAGAGGCTGGAAGTCCCAAGCCTCCCAAGCCCCCCAAGACCTCTAAGATAAGGACGCAACCCCGCCGCCTCTACCAGGCCTCACACCGAGCTCCTTGCCACGGCTAGGAGTGCTTATTGACCCCGCAGCCGGCCGTATGCAAATGATGGCGTTAAAAGCATCTCGCGCTGTGAAGGGGCCAGGCTTTCAGCAGCTGCCCAGGGGATGGTTTTAGAGGGCGACCGCCTAACGAGGGCCAGCAGAAGTAACGTCTTCTTCTTCAAAGAAGCTTGTGTAACTAACCCAATCAGACAGCTGCCCAGGAGCTAACCTCAGTGCTAGGAAGGAGCGGGAGGGAATTGAGGGGGTGGTTCCTGCTAAGGCCCTGAAATAATAATAAGACAGGCAGGAGAGTCTGACGCATGGTGGCGGAAAAGCTGCAGGTGCAAATAGGGAATGTGGTCTCGTGCGAGCAACTAGTGCATGCTCGCTGTGTGTGAGTGTGCGCTTCCTAGGTACGGCGCGCTGCAGACAGTCAAAAGGGTTGCTCCCTTTCATTAAAAGTTAATCCCCGGCTGCAGGCTATTAGAAAGCAACTAACCGCGCTCTACTCACCCTACCCAGGTCTACCGGTGAGTCTCGCCGCTGCTCCCGGCCTGTGGCATTGGCCGCGACGCTGACGTTCCGTCGACAGCGCGGCAGCCGATCAGTGAGCTCAGCGGCTCTGAGCGGGGCGTTCTGTCTACAAGACCTTTTTAAGGAGCCAGCAAAAAAGTGAAGAGAAAAGAAAGCACAAAAGCACCTTGTCTTACTAAGCACTGGAAAGGGCAGCCGGCAACCGGACGTCAAAGTGGAAAAGCAGCAAGTGAGAGGCCTGTTTCTGTCTACGGCCACACCACCCTGAACACGCCCGATCTCGTCTGATCTTGGAAGCTAAGCAGGGTTGGGCCTGGTTAGTACTTGGATGGGAGACCGCCTGGGAATACCAGGTGCTGTAGGCTTTTGCCTTTTCTTACTTCCACCAGCAGGGGCCACTCTCCTCTATGCCTTTTTTCCATTCCTTTTTTCACAAGCGCACACATGCTCCTTTCTTCTTTTCATTTGCTTTCTCTCTTGCGCTATTTAATCCTTGCAAAATACCAGCATCCTTCTCATCACCGTGGGCCTCCAGCATTGTTGCTTATTTACTTTTAATACTAGGCTTCTTTTCACCAGGACCAGCGACTCCCGCATGACTGGAGGCAACCACCGCTGACCTGGAGGCAACCACCGGTAACCTGGAGGCCAGTTTACAGCACAACCCAAGCAAAACACCTTTGCAGGCCACACGACCCCCCCGAAGAGCAGCTCAAATTCACTCGCAACCATCTCACACTCTTCCTTCATTCACTCCTGGGCGTTTCGCTCCACCCCAAGTTGCGGGTCCAGCTTGCTCTTTCTGTCACATCCCCGCGATGAACGGTTTAGCCTGCAGGAGACCCTGCGCCGAGCCATTTTTAAACACATCTGATGCGGCAGGTGTTTCATTGCTCAACAAACAACACCTATAGGGACGGCACAGCCTATGCATCGGTCCTTCGGAGACCGCCCCAGAACGGCCAGAGTTCTCGTCCCCACGCGAGCCTGAGGAAGGCTGGCCGGGCGATGGGCCAAGCAGCGTCTACTGTCCATACCACCTTGGATACGTCCGATCTCGGAAGCAAAGCAGAGATGGGTTCGGAAATACTTGGTTGGGACACCTCCTGAGAACACCAGGTATTGTAGACAATTTTGATGACGTTTTGCCATCTTGCCCAGCTCGGCTAGCATTGAGTGGCGCCTTGCTGGACACCGACCTTACGTAAAGTAGAGGCTGGAAGTCCCAAGCCTCCCAAGCCCCCCAAGACCTCTAAGATAAGGACGCAATCCCGCCGCCTCTACCAGGCCTCACACCGAGCTCCTTGCCACGGCTAGGAGTGCTTATTGACCCCGCAGCCGGCCGTATGCAAATGATGGCGTTAAAAGCATCTCGCGCTGTGAAGGGGCCAGGCTTTCAGCAGCTGCCCAGGGGATGGTTTTAGAGGGCGACCGCCTAACGAGGGCCAGCAGAAGTAACGTCTTCTTCTTCAAAGAAGCTTGTGTAACTAACCCAATCAGACAGCTGCCCAGGAGCTAACCTCAGTGCTAGGAAGGAGCGGGAGGGAATTGAGGGGGTGGTTCCTGCTAAGGCCCTGAAATAATAATAAGACAGGCAGGAGAGTCTGACGCATGGTGGCGGAAAAGCTGCAGGTGCAAATAGGGAATGTGGTCTCGTGCGAGTAACTAGTGCATGCTCGCTGTGTGTGAGTGTGTGCTTCCTAGGTACGGCGCGCTGCAGACAGTCAAAAGGGTTGCTCCCTTTCATTAAAAGTTAATCCCCGGCTGCAGGCTATTAGAAAGCAACTAACCGCGCTCTACTCACCCTACCCAGGTCTACCGGTGAGTCTCGCCGCTGCTCCCGGCCTGTGGCATTGGCCGCGACGCTGACGTTCCGTCGACAGCGCGGCAGCCGATCAGTGAGCTCAGCTGCTCTGAGCGGGGCGTTCTGTCTACAAGACCTTTTTAAGGAGCCAGCAAAAAAGTGAAGAGAAAAGAAAGCACAAAAGCACCTTGTCTTACTAAGCACTGGAAAGGGCAGCCGGCAACCGGACGTCAAAGTGGAAAAGCAGCAAGTGAGAGGCCTGTTTCTGCCTACGGCCACACCACTCTGAACACGCCCGATCTCGTCTGATCTTGGAAGCTAAGCAGGGTCGGGCCTGGTTAGTACTTGGATGGGAGACCGCCTGGGAATACCAGGTGCTGTAGGCTTTTGCCTTTTCTTACTTCCACCAGCAGGGGTCACTCTCCTCTATGCCTTTTTTCCATTCCTTTTTTCACAAGCGCACACATGCTCCTTTCTTCTTTTCATTTGCTTTCTCTCTTGCGCTATTTAATCCTTGCAAAATACCAGCATCCTTCTCATCACCGTGGGCCTCCAGCATTGTTGCTTATTTACTTTTAATACTAGGCTTCTTTTCACCAGGACCAGCGACTCCCGCATGACTGGAGGCAACCACCGCTGACCTGGAGGCAACCACCGGTAACCTGGAGGCCAGTTTACAGCACAACCCAAGCAAAACACCTTTGCAGGCCACACGACCCCCCCGAAGAGCAGCTCAAATTCACTCGCAACCATCTCACCCTCTTCCTTCATTCACTCCTGGGCGTTTCGCTCCACCCCAAGTTGCGGGTCCAGCTTGCTCTTTCTGTCACATCCCCGCGATGAACAGTTTAGCCTGCAGGAGACCCTGCGCCGAGCCATTTTTAAACACATCTGATGCGGCAGGTGTTTCATTGCTCAACAAACAACACCTATAGGGACGGCACAGCCTATGCATCGGTCCTTCGGAGACCGCCCCAGAACGGCCAGAGTTCTCGTCCCCACGCGAGCCTGAGGAAGGCTGGCCGGGCGATGGGCCAAGCAGCGTCTACTGGCCATACCACCTTGGATACGTCCGATCTCGGAAGCAAAGCAGAGATGGGTTCGGAAATACTTGGTTGGGACACCTCCTGAGAACACCAGGTATTGTAGACAATTTTGATGACGTTTTGCCATCTTGCCCAGCTCGGCTAGCATTGAGTGGCGCCTTGCTGGACACCGACCTTACGTAAAGTAGAGGCTGGAAGTCCCAAGCATCCCAAGCCCCCCAAGACCTCTAAGATAAGGACGCAACCCCGCCGCCTCTACCAGGCCTCACACCGAGCTCCTTGCCACGGCTAGGAGTGCTTATTGACCCCGCAGCCGGCCGTATGCAAATGATGGCGTTAAAAGCATCTCGCGCTGTGAAGGGGCCAGGCATTCAGCAGCTGCCCAGGGGATGGTTTTAGAGGGCGACCGCCTAACGAGGGCCAGCAGAAGTAACGTCTTCTTCTTCAAAGAATCTTGTGTAACTAACCCAATCAGACAGCTGCCCAGGAGCTAACCTCAGTGCTAGGAAGGAGCGGGAGGGAATTGAGGGGGTGGTTCCTGCTAAGGCCCTGAAATAATAATAAGACAGGCAGGAGAGTCTGACGCATGGTGGCGGAAAAGCTGCAGGTGCAAATAGGGAATGTGGTCTCGTGCGAGCAACTTGTGCATGCTCGCTGTGTGTGAGTGTGCGCTTCCTAGGTACGGCGCGCTGCAGACAGTCAAAAGGGTTGCTCCCTTTCATTAAAAGTTAATCCCCGGCTGCAGGCTATTAGAAAGCAACTAACCGCGCTCTACTCACCCTACCCAGGTCTACCGGTGAGTCTCGCCGCTGCTCCCGGCCTGTGGCATTGGCCGCGACGCTGACGTTCCGTCGACAGCGCGGCAGCCGATCAGTGAGCTCAGCGGCTCTGAGCGGGGCGTTCTGTCTACAAGACCTTTTTAAGGAGCCAGCAAAAAAGTGAAGAGAAAAGAAAGCACAAAAGCACCTTGTCTTACTAAGCACTGGAAAGGGCAGCCGGCAACCGGACGTCAAAGTGGAAAAGCAGCAAGTGAGAGGCCTGTCTCTGACTATGGCCACACCACCCTGAACAAGCCCGATCTTGTCTGATCTTGGAAGCTAAGCAGGGTCGGGCCTGGTTAGTACTTGGATGGGAGACCGCCTGGGAATACCAGGTGCTGTAGGCTTTTGCCTTTTCTTACTTCCACCAGCAGGGGTCAATCTCCTCTATGCCTTTTTTCTATTCCTTTTTTCACAAGCGCACACATGCTCCTTTCTTCTTTTCATTTGCTTTCTCTCTTGCGCTATTTAATCCTTGCAAAATACCAGCATCCTTCTCATCACCGTGGGCCTCCAGCATTGTTGCTTATTTACTTTTAATACTAGGCTTCTTTTCACCAGGACCAGCGACTCCCGCATGACTGGAGGCAACCACCGCTGACCTGGAGGCAACCACCGGTAACCTGGAGGCCAGTTTACAGCACAACCCAAGCAAAACACCTTTGCAGGCCACACGACCCCCCCGAAGAGCAGCTCAAATTCACTCGCAACCATCTCACCCTCTTCCTTCATTCACTCCTGGGCGTTTCGCTCCACCCCAAGTTGCGGGTCCAGCTTGCTCTTTCTGTCACATCCCCGCGATGAACGGTTTAGCCTGCAGGAGACCCTGCGCCGAGCCATTTTTAAACACATCTGATGCGGCAGGTGTTTCATTGCTCAACAAACAACACCTATAGGGACGGCACAGCCTATGCATCAGTCCTTCGGAGACTGCCCCAGAACGGCCAGAGTTCTCGTCCCCACGCGAGCCTGAGGAAGGCTGGCCAGGCGATGGGCCAAGCAGCGTCTACTGGCCATACCACCTTGGATACGTCCGATCTCGCAAGCAAAGCAGAGATGGGTTCGGAAATACTTGGTTGGGACACCTCCTGAGAACACCAGGTATTGTAGACAATTTTGATGACGTTTTGCCATCTTGCCCAGCTCGGCTAGCATTGAGTGGCGCCTTGCTGGACACCGACCTTACGTAAAGTAGAGGCTGGAAGTCCCAAGCCTCCCAAGCCCCCCAAGACCTCTAAGATAAGGACGCAACCCCGCCGCCTCTACCAGGCCTCACACCGAGCTCCTTGCCACGGCTAGGAGTGCTTATTGACCCCGCAGCCGGCCGTATGCAAATGATGGCGTTAAAAGCATCTCGCGCTGTGAAGGGGCCAGGCTTTCAGCAGCTGCCCAGGGGATGGTTTTAGAGGGCGACCGCCTAACGAGGGCCAGCAGAAGTAACGTCTTCTTCTTCAAAGAATCTTGTGTAACTAACCCAATCAGACAGCTGCCCAGGAGCTAATGACGCGCCCCTGGGCCTGTGTCGCGCTGCGTTGCGCACGCGGGAGCTTACCCGGAGCCGGATCTCTTGAGGGTTGTAGTCTCGTGGCGGTGACCCGGTCCGTTCCCAGGGAGTCAAACTGAGCGGCGATGTAACAGCGGTAGATGCAGGACGACTACGCCACCCGTTGAATGCAGCTATGGAGCTGCCGCTGCAGGACAGTCCGCTGAGGCCGGTGGATGGATGGTGCAGCGTACATGGTATAACCCCCAACGGGAGGGGTATGGCCTCAGGGCAGCAGATGTGGATGATGGGGGTAGCAGGAACCACTCAGAGACGGTGCGGTGTAATTCAGGGTCTTTACTGGTAACAACGATAGACCCTCCCGGAGTACTTGCTAGTGAACGGGGCCTGGTCAGTCCTTGAGCAGATGGGATCTCCCCTGGCCAGGCGGAGTTGTAGGCCTCCCAAACTGACTGTACTCTTCTGGCTACCTTGCTAGAAGCGGATATAAGTAGCCCACGTCCCTGAGTGTACCGTGTGATGCTCACCCGTATGGCCGGTGACTCGGGGCCTTCTAATGGCTTCCGCTCCACGATGGCGGTGCTGGTCCCACGCGTGTGACCGTGCCTTCGGGTTTCTGGGCCTGAGGACCTGAAATCCCCTGCCGGTCGGCTTATGCTGCTGGGTAAGAGTTAGTCCCCACAGCCTCGGACGCCGGGTCCGGTAAGAAAGCTTCTCAGTCAGGGCGAGCTCTGCAGCTGCCAGCCCCTGACTCGTAGTAGTATTGCTTCTGCTGTTTCTTGTCTCTACTCTCCTTGACTGCTAACCCTGCTTCAGCCCCGGGTTTATATAGGGGAAGTTCTTCCCCTCCCAAGACTGGGCAGGAGGTGTGGCATGCACAGGATCCCTGACCAAAGGACCTCCCACCTGCTCTCAGACATAACATCTCTATCACTGTGGCAACCAGACCCCTGGGGTGTCACACTAACCTCAGTGCTAGGAAGGAGCGGGAGGGAATTGAGGGGGTGGTTCCTGCTAAGGCCCTGAAATAATAATAAGACAGGCAGGAGAGTCTGATGCATGGTGGCGGAAAAGCTGCAGGTGCAAATAGGGAATGTGGTCTCGTGCGAGCAACTTGTGCATGCTCGCTGTGTGTGAGTGTGCGCTTCCTAGGTACGGCGCGCTGCAGACAGTCAAAAGGGTTGCTCCCTTTCATTAAAAGTTAATCCCCGGCTGCAGGCTATTAGAAAGCAACTAACCGCGCTCTACTCACCCTACCCAGGTCTACCGGTGAGTCTCGCCGCTGCTCCCAGCCTGTGGCATTGGCCGCGACGCTGACGTTCCGTCGACAGCGCGGCAGCCGAACAGTGAGCTCAGCGGCTCTGAGCGGGGCGTTCTGTCTACAAGACCTTTTTAAGGAGCCAGCAAAAAAGTGAAGAGAAAAGAAAGCACAAAAGCACCTTGTCTTACTAAGCACTGGAAAGGGCAGCCGGCAACCGGACGTCAAAGTGGAAAAGCAGCAAGTGAGAGGCCTGTCTCTGCCTACGTCCACACCACCCTGAACATGCCCGATCTTGTCTGATATTGGAAGCTAAGCAGGGTTGGGCCTGGTTAGTACTTGGATGGGAGACTGCCTGGGAATACCAGGTGCTGTAGGCTTTTGCTTTTTCTTACTTCCACCAGCAGGGGTCACTCTCCTCTATGCCTTTTTTCCATTCCTTTTTTCACAAGCGCACACATGCTCCTTTCTTCTTTTCATTTGCTTTCTCTCTTGCGCTATTTAATCCTTGCAAAATACCAGCATCCTTCTCATCACCGTGGGCCTCCAGCATTGTTGCTTATTTACTTTTAATACTAGGCTTCTTTTCACCAGGACCAGCGACTCCCGCATGACTGGAGGCAACCACCGCTGACCTGGAGGCAACCACCGGTAACCTGGAGGCCAGTTTACAGCACAACCCAAGCAAAACACCTTTGCAGGCCACACGACCCCCCCGAAGAGCAGCTCAAATTCACTCGCAACCATCTCACCCTCTTCCTTCATTCACTCCTGGGCGTTTCGCTCCACCCCAAGTTGCGGGTCCAGCTTGCTCTTTCTGTCACATCCCCGCGATGAACGGTTTAGCCTGCAGGAGACCCTGCGCCGAGCCATTTTTAAACACATCTGATGCGGCAGGTGTTTCATTGCTCAACAAACAACACCTATAGGGACGGCACAGCCTATGCATCGGTCCTTCGGAGACCGCCCCAGAACGGCCAGAGTTCTCGTCCCCACGCGAGCCTGAGGAAGGCTGGCCGGGCGATGGGCCAAGCAGCGTCTACTGGCCATACCACCTTGGATACGTCCGATCTCGGAAGCAAAGCAGAGATGGGTTCGGAAATACTTGGTTGGGACACCTCCTGAGAACACCAGGTATTGTAGACAATTTTGATGACGTTTTGCCATCTTGCCCAGCTCGGCTAGCATTGAGTGGCGCCTTGCTGGACACCGACCTTACGTAAAGTAGAGGCTGGAAGTCCCAAGCCTCCCAAGCCCCCCAAGACCTCTAAGATAAGGACGCAACCCCGCCGCCTCTACCAGGCCTCACACCGAGCTCCTTGCCACGGCTAGGAGTGCTTATTGACCCCGCAGCCGGCCGTATGCAAATGATGGCGTTAAAAGCATCTCGCGCTGTGAAGGGGCCAGGCTTTCAGCAGCTGCCCAGGGGATGGTTTTAGAGGGCGACCGCCTAACGAGGGCCAGCAGAAGTAACGTCTTCTTCTTCAAAGAAGCTTGTGTAACTAACCCAATCAGACAGCTGCCCAGGAGCTAACCTCAGTGCTAGGAAGGAGCGGGAGGGAATTGAGGGGGTGGTTCCTGCTAAGGCCCTGAAATAATAATAAGACAGGCAGGAGAGTCTGACGCATGGTGGCGGAAAAGCTGCAGGTGCAAATAGGGAATGTGGTCTCGTGCGAGCAACTAGTGCATGCTCGCTGTGTGTGAGTGTGCGCTTCCTAGGTACGGCGCGCTGCAGACAGTCAAAAGGGTTGCTCCCTTTCATTAAAAGTTAATCCCCGGCTGCAGGCTATTAGAAAGCAACTAACCGCGCTCTACTCACCCTACCCAGGTCTACCGGTGAGTCTCGCCGCTGCTCCCGGCCTGTGGCATTGGCCGCGACGCTGACGTTCCGTCGACAGCGCGGCAGCAGATCAGTGAGCTCAGCGGCTCTGAGCGGGGCGTTCTGTCTACAAGACCTTTTTAAGGAGCCAGCAAAAAAGTGAAGAGAAAAGAAAGCACAAAAGCACCTTGTCTTACTAAGCACTGGAAAGGGCAGCCGGCAACCGGACGTCAAAGTGGAAAAGCAGCAAGTGAGAGCCCTGTCTCTGCCTACGGCCACACCACCCTGAACACGCCCGATCTCGTCTGATCTTGGAAGCTAAGCAGGGTCGGGCCTGGTTAGTACTTGGATGGGAGACCGCCTGGGAATACCAGGTGCTGTAGGCTTTTGCCTTTTCTTACTTCCACCAGCAGGGGTCACTCTCCTCTATGCCTTTTTTCCATTCCTTTTTTCACAAGCGCACACATGCTCCTTTCTTCTTTTCATTTGCTTTCTCTCTTGCGCTATTTAATCCTTGCAAAATACCAGCATCCTTCTCATCACCGTGGGCCTCCAGCATTGTTGCTTATTTACTTTTAATACTAGGCTTCTTTTCACCAGGACCAGCGACTCCCGCATGACTGGAGGCAACCACCGCTGACCTGGAGGCAACCACCGGTAACCTGGAGGCCAGTTTACAGCACAACCCAAGCAAAACACCTTTGCAGGCCACACGACCCCCCCGAAGAGCAGCTCAAATTCACTCGCAACCATCTCACCCTCTTCCTTCATTCACTCCTGGGCGTTTCGCTCCACCCCAAGTTGCGGGTCCAGCTTGCTCTTTCTGTCACATCCCCGCGATGAACGGTTTAGCCTGCAGGAGACCCTGCGCCGAGCCATTTTTAAACACATCTGATGCGGCAGGTGTTTCATTGCTCAACAAACAACACCTATAGGGACGGCACAGCCTATGCATCGGTCCTTCGGAGACCGCCCCAGAACGGCCAGAGTTCTCGTCCCCACGCGAGCCTGAGGAAGGCTGGCCGGGCGATGGGCCAAGCAGCGTCTACTGGCCATACCACCTTGGATACGTCCGATCTCGGAAGCAAAGCAGAGATGGGTTCGGAAATACTTGGTTGGGACACCTCCTGAGAACACCAGGTATTGTAGACAATTTTGATGACGTTTTGCCATCTTGCCCAGCTCGGCTAGCATTGAGTGGCGCCTTGCTGGACACCGACCTTACGTAAAGTAGAGGCTGGAAGTCCCAAGCATCCCAAGACCTCTAAGATAAGGACGCAACCCCGCCGCCTCTACCAGGCCTCACACCGAGCTCCTTGCCACGGCTAGGAGTGCTTATTGACCCCGCAGCCGGCCGTATGCAAATGATGGCGTTAAAAGCATCTCGCGCTGTGAAGGGGCCAGGCATTCAGCAGCTGCCCAGGGGATGGTTTTAGAGGGCGACCGCCTAACGAGGGCCAGCAGAAGTAACGTCTTCTTCTTCAAAGAATCTTGTGTAACTAACCCAATCAGACAGCTGCCCAGGAGCTAACCTCAGTGCTAGGAAGGAGCGGGAGGGAATTGAGGGGGTGGTTCCTGCTAAGGCCCTGAAATAATAATAAGACAGGCAGGAGAGTCTGACGCATGGTGGCGGAAAAGCTGCAGGTGCAAATAGGGAATGTGGTCTCGTGCGAGCAACTTGTGCATGCTCGCTGTGTGTGAGTGTGCGCTTCCTAGGTACGGCGCGCTGCAGACAGTCAAAAGGGTTGCTCCCTTTCATTAAAAGTTAATCCCCGGCTGCAGGCTATTAGAAAGCAACTAACCGCGCTCTACTCACCCTACCCAGGTCTACCGGTGAGTCTCGCCGCTGCTCCCGGCCAGTGGCATTGGCCGCGACGCTGACGTTCCGTCGACAGCGCGGCAGCCGATCAGTGAGCTCAGCGGCTCTGAGCGGGGCGTTCTGTCTACAAGACCTTTTTAAGGAGCCAGCAAAAAAGTGAAGAGAAAAGAAAGCACAAAAGCACCTTGTCTTACTAAGCACTGGAAAGGGCAGCCGGCAACCGGACGTCAAAGTGGAAAAGCAGCAAGTGAGAGGCCTGTCTCTGCCTACGGCCACACCACCCTGAGCACGCCCGATCTCGTCTGATCTTGGAAGCTAAGCAGGGTCAGGCCTGGTTAGTACTTGGATGGGAGACCGCCTGGGAATACCAGGTGCTGTAGGCTTTTGCCTTTTCTTACTTCCACCAGCAGGGGTCACTCTCCTCTTTGCCTTTTTTCCATTCCTTTTTTCACAAGCGCACACATGCTCCTTTCTTCTTTTCATTTGCTTTCTCTCTTGCGCTATTTAATCCTTGCAAAATACCAGCATCCTTCTCATCACCGTGGGCCTCCAGCATTGTTGCTTATTTACTTTTAATACTAGGCTTCTTTTCACCAGGACCAGCGACTCCCGCATGACTGGAGGCAACCACCGGTAACCTGGAGGCCAGTTTACAGCACAACCCAAGCAAAACACCTTTGCAGGCCACACGACCCCCCCGAAGAGCAGCTCAAATTCACTCGCAACCATCTCACCCTCTTCCTTCATTCACTCCTGGGCGTTTCGCTCCACCCCAAGTTGCGGGTCCAGCTTGCTCTTTCTGTCACATCCCCGCGATGAACGGTTTA
>NW_027362764.1:690964724-691007224 GCF_046119375.1 Phyllobates terribilis
TTTTGCCTTTTCTTACTTCCACCAGCAGGGGTCACTCTCCTCTATGCCTTTTTTCCATTCCTTTTTTCACAAGCGCACACATGCTCCTTTCTTCTTTTCATTTGCTTTCTCTCTTGCGCTATTTAATCCTTGCAAAATACCAGCATCCTTCTCATCACCGTGGGCCTCCAGCATTGTTGCTTATTTACTTTTAATACTAGGCTTCTTTTCACCAGGACCAGCGACTCCCGCATGACTGGAGGCAACCACCGCTGACCTGGAGGCAACCACCGGTAACCTGGAGGCCAGTTTACAGCACAACGCAAGCAAAACACCTTTGCAGGCCACACGACCCCCCCGAAGAGCAGCTCAAATTCACTCGCAACCATCTCACCCTCTTCCTTCATTCACTCCTGGGCGTTTCGCTCCACCCCAAGTTGCGGGTCCAGCTTGCTCTTTCTGTCACATCCCCGCGATGAACGGTTTAGCCTGCAGGAGACCCTGCGCCGAGCCATTTTTAAACACATCTGATGCGGCAGGTGTTTCATTGCTCAACAAACAACACCTATAGGGACGGCACAGCCTATGCATCGGTCCTTCGGAGACCGCCCCAGAACGGCCAGAGTTCTCATCCCCACGCGAGCCTGAGGAAGGCTGGCCGGGCGATGGGCCAAGCAGCGTCTACTGGCCATACCACCTTGGATACGTCCGATCTCGGAAGCAAAGCAGAGATGGGTTCGGAAATACTTGGTTGGGACACCTCCTGAGAACACCAGGTATTGTAGACAATTTTGATGACGTTTTGCCATCTTGCCCAGCTCGGCTAGCATTGAGTGGCGCCTTGCTGGACACCGACCTTACGTAAAGTAGAGGCTGGAAGTCCCAAGCATCCCAAGCCCCCCAAGACCTCTAAGATAAGGACGCAACCCCGCCGCCTCTACCAGGCCTCACACCGAGCTCCTTGCCACGGCTAGGAGTGCTTATTGACCCCGCAGCCGGCCGTATGCAAATGATGGCGTTAAAAGCATCTCGCGCTGTGAAGGGGCCAGGCTTTCAGCAGCTGCCTAGGGGATGGTTTTAGAGGGCGACCGCCTAACGAGGGCCAGCAGAAGTAACGTCTTATTCTTCAAAGAATCTTGTGTAACTAACCCAATCAGACAGCTGCCCAGGAGCTAACCTCAGTGCTAGGAAGGAGCGGGAGGGAATTGAGGGGGTGGTTCCTGCTAAGGCCCTGAAATAATAATAAGACAGGCAGGAGAGTCTGACGCATGGTGGCGGAAAAGCTGCAGGTGCAAATAGGGAATGTGGTCTCGTGCGAGCAACTTGTGCATGCTCGCTGTGTGTGAGTGTGCGCTTCCTAGGTACGGCGCGCTGCAGACAGTCAAAAGGGTTGCTCCCTTTCATTAAAAGTTAATCCCCGGCTGCAGGCTATTAGAAAGCAACTAACCGCGCTCTACTCACCCTACCCAGGTCTACCGGTGAGTCTCGCCGCTGCTCCCGGCCTGTGGCATTGGCCGCGACGCTGACGTTCCGTCGACAGCGCGGCAGCCGATCAGTGAGCTCAGCGGCTCTGAGCGGGGCGTTCTGTCTACAAGACCTTTTTAAGGAGCCAGCAAAAAAGTGAAGAGAAAAGAAAGCACAAAAGCACCTTGTCTTACTAAGCACTGGAAAGGGCAGCCGGCAACCGGACGTCAAAGTGGGAAAGCAGCAAGTGAGAGGCCTGTCTCTGACTATGGCCACACCACCCTGAACAAGCCCGATCTTGTCTGATCTCGGAAGCTAAGCAGGGTTGGGCCTGGTTAGTACTTGGATGGGAGACCGCCTGGGAATACCAGGTGCTGTAGGCTTTTGCCTTTTCTTACTTCGACCAGCAGGGGTCAATCTCCTCTATGCCTTTTTTCTATTCCTTTTTTCACAAGCGCACACATGCTCCTTTCTTCTTTTCATTTGCTTTCTCTCTTGCGCTATTTAATCCTTGCAAAATACCAGCATCCTTCTCATCACCGTGGGCCTCCAGCATTGTTGCTTATTTACTTTTAATACTAGGCTTCTTTTCACCAGGACCAGCGACTCCCGCATGACTGGAGGCAACCACCGCTGACCTGGAGGCAACCACCGGTAACCTGGAGGCCAGTTTACAGCACAACCCAAGCAAAACACCTTTGCAGGCCACACGACCCCCCCGAAGAGCAGCTCAAATTCACTCGCAACCATCTCACCCTCTTCCTTCATTCACTCCTGGGCGTTTCGCTCCACCCCAAGTTGCGGGTCCAGCTTGCTCTTTCTGTTACATCCCCGCGATGAACGGTTTAGCCTGCAGGAGACCCTGCGCCGAGCCATTTTTAAACACATCTGATGCGGCAGGTGTTTCATTGCTCAACAAACAACACCTATAGGGACGGCACAGCCTATGCATCGGTCCTTCGGAGACCGCCCCAAAACGGCCAGAGTTCTCGTCCCCACGCGAGCCTGAGGAAGGCTGGCCGGGCGATGGGCCAAGCAGCGTCTACTGGCCATACCACCTTGGATACGTCCGATCTCGGAAGCAAAGCAGAGATGGGTTCGGAAATACTTGGTTGGGACACCTCCTGAGAACACCAGGTATTGTAGACAATTTTGATGACGTTTTGCCATCTTGCCCAGCTCGGCTAGCATTGAGTGGCGCCTTGCTGGACACCGACCTTACGTAAAGTAGAGGCTGGAAGTCCCAAGCCTCCCAAGCCCCCCAAGACTTCTAAGATAAGGACGCAACCCCGCCGCCTCTACCAGGCCTCACACCGAGCTCCTTGCCACGGCTAGGAGTGCTTATTGACCCCGCAGCCGGCCGTATGCAAATGATGGCGTTAAAAGCATCTCGCGCTGTGAAGGGGCCAGGCTTTCAGCAGCTGCCCAGGGGATGGTTTTAGAGGGCGACCGCCTAACGAGGGCCAGCAGAAGTAACGTCTTCTTCTTCAAAGAATCTTGTGTAACTAACCCAATCAGACAGCTGCCCAGGAGCTAACCTCAGTGCTAGGAAGGAGCGGGAGGGAATTGAGGGGGTGGTTCCTGCTAAGGCCCTGAAATAATAATAAGACAGGCAGGAGAGTCTGACGCATGGTGGCGGAAAAGCTGCAGGTGCAAATAGGGAATGTGGTCTCGTGCGAGCAACTTGTGCATGCTCGCTGTGTGTGAGTGTGCGCTTCCTAGGTACGGCGCGCTGCAGACAGTCAAAAGGGTTGCTCCCTTTCATTAAAAGTTAATCCCCGGCTGCAGGCTATTAGAAAGCAACTAACCGCGCTCTACTCACCCTACCCAGGTCTACCGGTGAGTCTCGCCGCTGCTCCCGGCCTGTGGCATTGGCCGCGACGCTGACGTTCCGTCGACAGCGCGGAAGCCGATCAGTGAGCTCAGCGGCTGTGAGCGGGGCGTTCTGTCTAAAAGACCTTTTTAAGGAGCCAGCAAAAAAGTGAAGAGAAAGGAAAGCACAAAAGCACCTTGTCTTACTAAGCACTGGAAAGGGCAGCTGGCAACCGGACGTCAAAGTAGAAAAGCAGCAAGTGAGAAACCCGTCTCTGCCTATGGCCACACCACCCTGAACACACCTGATCTTGTCTGATCTTGGATTATAAGCAGGGTTGGGCCTGGTTAGTATTTGGATGGGAGACTGCCTGGGAATACCAGGTGCTGTAGGCTTTTGCTTTTTCTTACTTCCACCAGCAGGGGTCACTCTCCTCTATGCCTTTTTTCCATTCCTTTTTTCACAAGCGCACACATGCTCCTTTCTTCTTTTCATTTGCTTTCTCTCTTGCGCTATTTAATCCTTGCAAAATACCACCATCCTTCTCATCACCGTGGGCCTCCAGCATTGTTGCTTATTTACTTTTAATACTAGGCTTCTTTTCACCAGGACCAGCGACTCCCGCATGACTGGAGGCAACCACCGGTAACCTGGAGGCAACCACCGGTAACCTGGAGGCCAGTTTACAGCACAACCCAAGCAAAACACCTTTGCAGGCCACACGACCCCCCCGAAGAGCAGCTCAAATTCACTCGCAACCATCTCACCCTCTTCCTTCATTCACTCCTGGGCGTTTCGCTCCACCCCAAGTTGCGGGTCCAGCTTGCTCTTTCTGTCACATCCCCGCGATGAACGGTTTAGCCTGCAGGAGACCCTGCGCCGAGCCATTTTTAAACACATCTGATGCGGCAGGTGTTTCATTGCTCAACAAACAACACCTATAGGGACGGCACAGCCTATGCATCGGTCCTTCGGAGACCGCCCCAGAACGGCCAGAGTTCTCGTCCCCACGCGAGCCTGAGGAAGGCTGGCCGGGCGATGGGCCAAGCAGCGTCTACTGGCCATACCACCTTGGATACGTCCGATCTCGGAAGCAAAGCAGAGATGGGTTCGGAAATACTTGGTTGGGACACCTCCTGAGAACACCAGGTATTGTAGACAATTTTGATGACGTTTTGCCATCTTGCCCAGCTCGGCTAGCATTGAGTGGCGCCTTGCTGGACACCGACCTTACGTAAAGTAGAGGCTGGAAGTCCCAAGCATCCCAAGCCCCCCAAGACCTCTAAGATAAGGACGCAACCCCGCCGCCTCTACCAGGCCTCACACCGAGCTCCTTGCCACGGCTAGGAGTGCTTATTGACCCCGCAGCCGGCCGTATGCAAATGATGGCGTTAAAAGCATCTCGCGCTGTGAAGGGGCCAGGCTTTCAGCAGCTGCCCCGGGGATGGTTTTAGAGGGCGACCGCCTAACGAGGGCCAGCAGAAGTAACGTCTTCTTCTTCAAAGAAGCTTGTGTAACTAACCCAATCAGACAGCTGCCCAGGAGCTAACCTCAGTGCTAGGAAGGAGCGGGAGGGAATTGAGGGGGTGGTTCCTGCTAAGGCCCTGAAATAATAATAAGACAGGCAGGAGAGTCTGACGCATGGTGGCGGAAAAGCTGCAGGTGCAAATAGGGAATGTGGTCTCGTGCGAGCAACTTGTGCATGCTTGCTGTGTGTGAGTGTGCGCTTCCTAGGTACGGCGCGCTGCAGACAGTCAAAAGGGTTGCTCCCTTTCATTAAAAGTTAATCCCCGGCTGCAGGCTATTAGAAAGCAACTAACCGCGCTCTACTCACCCTACCCAGGTCTACCGGTGAGTCTCGCCGCTGCTCCCGGCCTGTGGCATTGGCCGCGACGCTGACGTTCCGTTGACAGCGCGGCAGCCGATCAGTGAGCTCAGCGGCTCTGAGCGGGGCGTTCTGTCTACAAGACCTTGTTAAGGAGCCAGCAAAAAAGTGAAGAGAAAAGAAAGCACAAAAGCACCTTGTCTTACTAAGCACTGGAAAGGGCAGCCGGCAACCGGACGTCAAAGTGGAAAAGCAGCAAGTGAGAGGCCTGTCTCCGCCTACGGCCACACCACCCTGAACATGCCTGATCTTGTCTGATCTCGGAAGCTAAGCAGGGTCAGGCCTGGTTAGTACTTGGATGGGAGACTGCCTGGGAATACCAGGTGCTGTAGGCTTTTGCCTTTTCTTACTTCCACCAGCAGGGGTCACTCTCCTCTATGCCTTTTTTCCATTCCTTTTTTCACAAGCGCACACATGCTCCTTTCTTCTTTTCATTTGCTTTCTCTCTTGCGCTATTTAATCCTTGCAAAATACCAGCATCCTTCTCATCACCGTGGGCCTCCAGCATTGTTGCTTATTTACTTTTAATACTAGGCTTCTTTTCACCAGGACCAGCGACTCCCGCATGACTGGAGGCAACCACCGCTGACCTGGAGGCAACCACCGGTAACCTGGAGGCCAGTTTACAGCACAACCCAAGCAAAACACCTTTGCAGGCCACACGACCCCCCCGAAGAGCAGCTCAAATTCACTCGCAACCATCTCACCCTCTTCCTTCATTCACTCCTGGGCGTTTCGCTCCACCCCAAGTTGCGGGTCCAGCTTGCTCTTTCTGTCACATCCCCGCGATGAACGGTTTAGCCTGCAGGAGACCCTGCGCCGAGCCATTTTTAAACACATCTGATGCGGCAGGTGTTTCATTGCTCAACAAACAACACCTATAGGGACGGCAAAGCCTATGCATCGGTCCTTCGGAGACCGCCCCAGAACGGTCAGAGTTCTCGTCCCCACGCGAGCCTGAGGAAGGCTGGCCGGGCGATGGGCCAAGCAGCGTCTACTGGCCATACCACCTTGGATACGTCCGATCTCGGAAGCAAAGCAGAGATGGGTTCGGAAATACTTGGTTGGGACACCTCCTGAGAACACCAGGTATTGTAGACAATTTTGATGACGTTTTGCCATCTTGCCCAGCTCGGCTAGCATTGAGTGGCGCCTTGCTGGACACCGACCTTACGTAAAGTAGAGGCTGGAAGTCCCAAGCATCCCAAGCCCCCCAAGACCTCTAAGATAAGGACGCAACCCCGCCGCCTCTACCAGGCCTCACACCGAGCTCCTTGCCACGGCTAGGAGTGCTTATTGACCCCGCAGCCGGCCGTATGCAAATGATGGCGTTAAAAGCATCTCGCGCTGTGAAGGGGCCAGGCTTTCAGCAGCTGCCCAGGGGATGGTTTTAGAGGGCGACCGCCTAACGAGGGCCAGCAGAAGTAACGTCTTCTTCTTCAAAGAATCTTGTGTAACTAACCCAATCAGACAGCTGCCCAGGAGCTAACCTCAGTGCTAGGAAGGAGCGGGAGGGAATTGAGGGGGTGGTTCCTGCTAAGGCCCTGAAATAATAATAAGACAGGCAGGAGAGTCTGACGCATGGTGGCGGAAAAGCTGCAGGTGCAAATAGGGAATGTGGTCTCGTGAGAGCAACTTGTGCATGCTCGCTGTGTGTGAGTGTGCGCTTCCTAGGTACGGCGCGCTGCAGACAGTCAAAAGGGTTGCTCCCTTTCATTAAAAGTTAATCCCCGGCTGCAGGCTATTAGAAAGCAACTAACCGCGCTCTACTCACCCTACCCAGGTCTACCGGTGAGTCTCGCCGCTGCTCCCGGCCTGTGGCATTGGCCGCGACGCTGACGTTCCGTCGACAGCGCGGCAGCCGATCAGTGAGCTCAGCGGCTCTGAGCGGGGCGTTCTGTCTACAAGACCTTGTTAAGGAGCCAGCAAAAAAGTGAAGAGAAAAGAAAGCACAAAAGCACCTTGTCTTACTAAGCACTGGAAAGGGCAGCCGGCAACCGGACGTCAAAGTGGAAAAGCAGCAAGTGAGAGGCCTGTCTCTGCCTACGGCCACACCACCCTGAACACGCCCGATCTCGTCTGATCTCGGAAGCTACGCAGGGTTGGGCTTGGTTAGTACTTGGATGGGAGACTGCCTGGGAATACCAGGTGCTGTAGGCTTTTGCCTTTTCTTACTTCCACCAGCAGGGGTCACTCTCCTCTATGCCTTTTTTCCATTCCTTTTTTCACAAGCGCACACATGCTCCTTTCTTCTTTTCATTTGCTTTCTCTCTTGCGCTATTTAATCCTTGCAAAATACCAGCATCCTTCTCATCACCGTGGGCCTCCAGCATTGTTGCTTATTTACTTTTAATACTAGGCTTCTTTTCACCAGGACCAGCGACTCCCGCATGACTGGAGGCAACCACCGCTGACCTGGAGGCAACCACCGGTAACCTGGAGGCCAGTTTACAGCACAACGCAAGCAAAACACCTTTGCAGGCCACACGACCCCCCCGAAGAGCAGCTCAAATTCACTCGCAACCATCTCACCCTCTTCCTTCATTCACTCCTGGGCGTTTCGCTCCACCCCAAGTTGCGGGTCCAGCTTGCTCTTTCTGTCACATCCCCGCGATGAACGGTTTAGCCTGCAGGAGACCCTGCGCCGAGCCATTTTTAAACACATCTGATGCGGCAGGTGTTTCATTGCTCAACAAACAACACCTATAGGGACGGCACAGCCTATGCATCGGTCCTTCGGAGACCGCCCCAGAACGGCCAGAGTTCTCATCCCCACGCGAGCCTGAGGAAGGCTGGCCGGGCGATGGGCCAAGCAGCGTCTACTGGCCATACCACCTTGGATACGTCCGATCTCGGAAGCAAAGCAGAGATGGGTTCGGAAATACTTGGTTGGGACACCTCCTGAGAACACCAGGTATTGTAGACAATTTTGATGACGTTTTGCCATCTTGCCCAGCTCGGCTAGCATTGAGTGGCGCCTTGCTGGACACCGACCTTACGTAAAGTAGAGGCTGGAAGTCCCAAGCATCCCAAGCCCCCCAAGACCTCTAAGATAAGGACGCAACCCCGCCGCCTCTACCAGGCCTCACACCGAGCTCCTTGCCACGGCTAGGAGTGCTTATTGACCCCGCAGCCGGCCGTATGCAAATGATGGCGTTAAAAGCATCTCGCGCTGTGAAGGGGCCAGGCTTTCAGCAGCTGCCTAGGGGATGGTTTTAGAGGGCGACCGCCTAACGAGGGCCAGCAGAAGTAACGTCTTATTCTTCAAAGAATCTTGTGTAACTAACCCAATCAGACAGCTGCCCAGGAGCTAACCTCAGTGCTAGGAAGGAGCGGGAGGGAATTGAGGGGGTGGTTCCTGCTAAGGCCCTGAAATAATAATAAGACAGGCAGGAGAGTCTGACGCATGGTGGCGGAAAAGCTGCAGGTGCAAATAGGGAATGTGGTCTCGTGCGAGCAACTTGTGCATGCTCGCTGTGTGTGAGTGTGCGCTTCCTAGGTACGGCGCGCTGCAGACAGTCAAAAGGGTTGCTCCCTTTCATTAAAAGTTAATCCCCGGCTGCAGGCTATTAGAAAGCAACTAACCGCGCTCTACTCACCCTACCCAGGTCTACCGGTGAGTCTCGCCGCTGCTCCCGGCCTGTGGCATTGGCCGCGACGCTGACGTTCCGTCGACAGCGCGGCAGCCGATCAGTGAGCTCAGCGGCTCTGAGCGGGGCGTTCTGTCTACAAGACCTTTTTAAGGAGCCAGCAAAAAAGTGAAGAGAAAAGAAAGCACAAAAGCACCTTGTCTTACTAAGCACTGGAAAGGGCAGCCGGCAACCGGACGTCAAAGTGGGAAAGCAGCAAGTGAGAGGCCTGTCTCTGACTATGGCCACACCACCCTGAACAAGCCCGATCTTGTCTGATCTTGGAAGCTAAGCAGGGTTGGGCCTGGTTAGTACTTGGATGGGAGACCGCCTGGGAATACCAGGTGCTGTAGGCTTTTGCCTTTTCTTACTTCGACCAGCAGGGGTCAATCTCCTCTATGCCTTTTTTCTATTCCTTTTTTCACAAGCGCACACATGCTCCTTTCTTCTTTTCATTTGCTTTCTCTCTTGCGCTATTTAATCCTTGCAAAATACCAGCATCCTTCTCATCACCGTGGGCCTCCAGCATTGTTGCTTATTTACTTTTAATACTAGGCTTCTTTTCACCAGGACCAGCGACTCCCGCATGACTGGAGGCAACCACCGCTGACCTGGAGGCAACCACCGGTAACCTGGAGGCCAGTTTACAGCACAACCCAAGCAAAACACCTTTGCAGGCCACACGACCCCCCCGAAGAGCAGCTCAAATTCACTCGCAACCATCTCACCCTCTTCCTTCATTCACTCCTGGGCGTTTCGCTCCACCCCAAGTTGCGGGTCCAGCTTGCTCTTTCTGTTACATCCCCGCGATGAACGGTTTAGCCTGCAGGAGACCCTGCGCCGAGCCATTTTTAAACACATCTGATGCGGCAGGTGTTTCATTGCTCAACAAACAACACCTATAGGGACGGCACAGCCTATGCATCAGTCCTTCGGAGACCGCCCCAGAACGGCCAGAGTTCTCGTCCCCACGCGAGCCTGAGGAAGGCTGGCCAGGCGATGGGCCAAGCAGCGTCTACTGGCCATACCACCTTGGATACGTCCGATTTCGCAAGCAAAGCAGAGATGGGTTCGGAAATACTTGGTTGGGACACCTCCTGAGAACACCAGGTATTGTAGACAATTTTGATGACGTTTTGCCATCTTGCCCAGCTCGGCTAGCATTGAGTGGCGCCTTGCTGGACACCGACCTTACGTAAAGTAGAGGCTGGAAGTCCCAAGCCTCCCAAGCCCCCCAAGACCTCTAAGATAAGGACGCAACCCCGCCGCCTCTACCAGGCCTCACACCGAGCTCCTTGCCACGGCTAGGAGTGCTTATTGACCCCGCAGCCGGCCGTATGCAAATGATGGCGTTAAAAGCATCTCGCGCTGTGAAGGGGCCAGGCTTTCAGCAGCTGCCCAGGGGATGGTTTTAGAGGGCGACCGCCTAACGAGGGCCAGCAGAATGTCACACTGTCACAGAATACTGGAGGTAGGGGGCCTAAGCTGACCCTAAGCTGGGGCCCTGACTAATCCCTCATCCTGGAGGTACTGTTAAAGGTACAGAGGTCCAGGCCGCCAGCGTAACCCCTACCTCCTGAGGATCCCTGCACCACAGTAATCTAGTCCTGAGAAGGACCCCGATCACAACAATTGGGAACCAGCAATAATATGCCCACACACAGTATTTAGACGAACGAGACAGTACAAGGGAAAAACCAAAACCACCTTGCATACAACTTCAACACAACTACAACAGAGGGAACACCAACGGGAAAGGAGATAAATGATAAAGCGAGGAAAGGGAAATAAAACTTCCAAATACACTTATCTCAGCAACTCCAAACACCACGATCCGCTCTGTAAGTCTGAATGAAAAGCTTTCACCGACACCTCACAAACAGACCTGCAGGAATATAAAGGAGTCTCACTAACGAAGCATTGATTGCAGCTGGGCGAGGCTGGACCTCAGCTAGCCCAGAGAGAGAGAGAATTAACTCCTTCACTGCCGAGAAAACACAAAGCACCAACAAGTCAGCTGCGAGAAGTCAGGCTGTGTACTCGTGACGATCTTCGTGGCAACACACCCGTGACAGTACCCCCCCTTCTACGAGGGGCCTCCGGACCCTCAGGGCCAGGTTTATCCGGGTGAGTCGTGTGGAAGGCCCGAACTAATCGGTCTGCGTTAATATCCGACGCAGGAACCCACATCCTCTCCTCAGGACCATACCCCTTCCAATGAACCAAGTACTGAAGGGACCGGCGATTAAAGCGTGAATCAATGACCCTCGATACCTGGAACTCCAAGTTACCATTGACAACCACAGGAGGGGGAGGTAAAGGTGACGGTACCACCGGCGCCACATACCTCTTAAGCAATGATCTGTGAAACACGTTGTGAATTTTAAACGTAGGGGGGAGGTCAAGACGGAATGCCACCGGATTAATAACAGAACTGATTCTGTACGGCCCGATGAACCTGGGACCCAGTTTCCAGGAGGGAACCTTAAGTTTAATATTCCTGGTAGACAACCATACCTGATCGTTCACACTTAGGTCCGGACCAGACACTCTCCTCCTATCAGCCATACGTTTGTATCGGTTCCCCATAGTATTCAGATTCTTCAGCACCCCTCTCCATACTGAAGCGAGAGATGAGGAAAATCGTTCCTCCTCCGGAACCCCCGAAGAGCCCCCCCTACTGAAAGTACAAAACTGGGGGTGAAAACCATATGCCCCAAAAAACGGGGACTTACCAGTGGACTCGCTTCGCCAATTATTGAGAGCAAACTCTGCCAGAGGTAGGAAAGAAGCCCAGTCCTCCTGGTTCTCAGACACAAAACACCGAAGATATGTCTCCAAGCTCTGGTTCATACGTTCCGTCTGACCATTGGTCTGAGGATGAAAAGCCGACGAGAATGACAAATGCATCCCCCGCCGTGCACAAAACGCCTTCCAGAACTTGGACACAAACTGAGACCCCCGATCAGACACCACCTCGGAGGGTACCCCGTGAAGCCTCACAATCTCCCCAATGAACACCTGCGCAAGAGTTTTAGCATTAGGGAGAGCCGGAAGAGCGATAAAATGTGCCATCTTGCTGAACCTGTCCACTACAACGAGTATGACCGTTTTACCCGAAGACGGAGGGAGGTCCGTAATAAAGTCCATAGACAGATGAGTCCAAGGACGCTCCGGGATCTTCAAAGGTAAGAGGGCCCCAGACGGACGGGTATGTGAGGTCTTAGAGCGCGCACAAACCCCACAGGACGCGACAAAAGTTACCACCTCTTTATGTAAGTTAGGCCACCAAAACCGACGCGAGAGGAGATCCACAGTTGCTTTACTCCCCGGGTGTCCTGCAAAAACTGAGTTATGGTGTGCCTCGATCACCTTTTGTCGCAACTGATCTGGAACGAACAGTCTCCCCGGAGGTCCAACAGGGGCGTCCCCCTGAGCCTCCAATATCTCCTCCTCCAGCTCAGAGCATACTGCCGAAACCACCACCCCCTCCTGAAGAATAGGAATCGGGTCGTCTGTATTCCCGGCCCCAGGGAAACTACGAGATAAGGCATCCGCCTTTACATTTTTAGACCCAGGACGATATGTAACGACGAAATTAAACCTGGTAAAAAACAATGACCACCTAGCTTGTCTGGGATTCAGACGTTTAGCGGACTCCAGATATAGCAGGTTCTTGTGATCGGTGATGACGGTGACCGGATGAACTGCCCCCTCCAAAAAATGGCGCCACTCCTCAAAAGCTAACTTAATGGCCAGGAGTTCCCTATTGCCGACATCGTAATTCCTCTCAGCGGACGACAATTTTTTAGAGAAAAAGGCGCACGGATGCCACTTACCAGGGGACGAACCCTGTGACAATACTGCTCCCACCCCTACCTCGGAAGCGTCTACCTCTACAAAGAATGGCTGAGACGCATCAGGTTGAATGAGTATGGGTGCCGAGGCAAAACATTTTTTCAAGGAGGAGAATGCTTGACAAGCCTTGTCAGACCACCTAGAAAAATCCGTCCCCTTTTTAGTCATGTCTGTGAGAGGCTTAACCATGGACGAGAAATTACGAATGAACTTCCGGTAATAGTTAGCAAACCCCAGGAAACGTTGTAGTGCCTTAAGATTCTCCGGCCGATCCCACTCAAGAACTGCCCGCACTTTCCCAGGGTCCATACGAAAACCGGACGCAGAAACCAGGAAGCCTAAAAACTGGAGTTCCTGTACGGCGAACACACACTTTTCCCACTTGGCATACAGTTTATTATCCCGCAAGATCTGTAACACCTGTCTAACGTGCTCCTGATGAGACACCAGATCCGGCGAGTAAATTAAGATATCATCCAGATATATGACAACAAACTGTCCCACCAGGTGGCGAAAAATATCATTAACAAAGTGTTGAAACACCGCCGGGGCATTAGTCAGACCGAATGGCATGACAAGGTTCTCATAATGCCCCTCCGGAGTGTTAAAAGCCGTCTTCCACTCATCCCCCTCCTTCATCCTAATCAGATTGTACGCCCCCCTGAGATCCAACTTAGAGAACCATTTGGCGCCCACGATCTGATTAAAGAGATCGGGAATAAGTGGGAGCGGATACGGATCTCGGACCGTAATCCGATTAAGTTCACGGAAATCCAGGCAAGGGCGTAGGCCTCCATCTTTCTTCTTAACAAAGAAGAACCCCGCGGCCACCGGTGAAGATGAAGGTCTAATATGCCCCTTAGCCAGACTTTCAGAAATATAATCCTTCATGGCCTGCCTCTCAGGACCAGAAAGGTTATACAACCTAGCTTTAGGTAACTTGGCCTCAGGGAGCAGTTTTACAGAACAGTCATACTCGCGATGAGGAGGTAGTTCCTGACACCCATTCTCCGAGAATACATCCTCAAAGTCTGCCAGAAATGGAGGTAAGACCCAAGGAGTAACCGCACCGATGACCGTGTTCATGCAGTTTTTATTACAGAATTTACTCCATTGGCTTATCTCTCTGGTTTGCCAATTAATAACAGGGTTATGCTTAGCTAACCAAGGAAGGCCCAACACTATAGGAGTGGGAAGACCCTCCAACACGTAGCAAGACAACAGTTCTTTATGTATTGCCCCCACTTGAAGTTTTACGCCATGCACAGCTTGCAAAAAACTTCCCTGACCGAGAGGCCTGGCATCGATCGAGAATATGGGGATGGGTTTAGCCAACTCACTCAATCGCATACCTTGAACCCGGGCAAACCGAGCATCAACCAGATTAGCCCCGGCCCCACTATCCAGAAGAACAGATATCCTCTCAGTTCTCGTACCCACCACCACCTCCGCCGGTACGAGAAACTGAGACGAACCTAGGGACGAAATACGTACTCCCAGATTGCCGTCCACCACACAACCTGGGATCAACAGTTTTTTCGACGACTCTTTACTCTGCAAGGGGCGGGATGGACACCCCCCAATAAAATGTCCCTTTTTCCCGCAGAGGAAACACCTTCCTGTCTTATGGCGCACCACCGGTCCCCTTCCCCGAAATGATGTCCCTCCTAATTGCATAGGCTCCTCCGGACTGACCAGGGGAACCACCATATGAGGGGACCTTGTAAGAGGTGGAGACATTACAGGGGGTAGAGTTATCCCGCACCTCTCCCGAAGCCGTCTGTCAACGCGAATAGCAAGGGCCATAGCGGCTTCCAGTGACGCGGGAGAGTCATACTGTGCCAACACATCCTGTAATTTGTCGGATAAACCATGACAAAACTGGCTCCTAAGAGCCGGGTCATTCCACTGGGTGTCCGTGGCCCACCTACGGAACTCCGAACAGAATTCCTCCGCCGGACGATCTCCCTGCTGAATCCTACGTAACTTAGACTCAGCAAGGGAGATCCGATCTGGGTCATCATATACGAGTCCCAAAGCAGCGAAAAACCTATCCACTGACTGGAGAACCGGGGAGCTTGGGGGAAGAGAGAACGCCCAAGATTGTGGGTCCCCTTGTAGGAGCGAGATGACAATTCCCACCCTTTGTTCTTCACTGCCCGATGACCGAGGCCGCAGCCGAAAGTACAATTTGCATGCCTCCCGGAAAACAAAAAACTTGTCCCGCCCCCCAGTGAACCTGTCAGGGAGAGCTACTTTAGGTTCTGGTCCGGCTTGCTCCAGAGGATGCAAAACCTTGGACCTAACGTCCGCCAGCCCCATGGACAAACTCTGCAACTGCCGAGCTAGACCGGCTACTGGATCCATGCTAGCTGGAGAAAAACTAAGTGGGTCGGTGAAAATGTCACACTGTCACAGAATACTGGAGGTAGGGGGCCTAAGCTGACCCTAAGCTGGGGCCCTGACTAATCCCTCATCCTGGAGGTACTGTTAAAGGTACAGAGGTCCAGGCCGCCAGCGTAACCCCTACCTCCTGAGGATCCCTGCACCACAGTAATCTAGTCCTGAGAAGGACCCCGATCACAACAATTGGGAACCAGCAATAATATGCCCACACACAGTATTTAGACGAACGAGACAGTACAAGGGAAAAACCAAAACCACCTTGCATACAACTTCAACACAACTACAACAGAGGGAACACCAACGGGAAAGGAGATAAATGATAAAGCGAGGAAAGGGAAATAAAACTTCCAAATACACTTATCTCAGCAACTCCAAACACCACGATCCGCTCTGTAAGTCTGAATGAAAAGCTTTCACCGACACCTCACAAACAGACCTGCAGGAATATAAAGGAGTCTCACTAACGAAGCATTGATTGCAGCTGGGCGAGGCTGGACCTCAGCTAGCCCAGAGAGAGAGAGAATTAACTCCTTCACTGCCGAGAAAACACAAAGCACCAACAAGTCAGCTGCGAGAAGTCAGGCTGTGTACTCGTGACGATCTTCGTGGCAACACACCCGTGACACAGAAGTAACGTCTTCTTCTTCAAAGAATCTTGTGTAACTAACCCAATCAGACAGCTGCCCAGGAGCTAATGACGCGCCCCTGGGCCTGTGTCGCGCTGCGTTGCGCACGCGGGAGCTTACCCGGAGCCGGATCTCTTGAGGGTTGTAGTCTCGTGGCGGTGACCCGGTCCGTTCCCAGGGAGTCAAACTGAGCGGCGATGTAACAGCGGTAGATGCAGGACGACTACGCCACCCGTTGAATGCAGCTATGGAGCTGCCGCTGCAGGACAGTCCGCTGATGGATGGTGCAGCGCAGATGGTATAACCCCCAACGGGAGGGGTATGGCCTCAGGGCAGCAGATGTGGATGATGGGGGTAGCAGGAACCACTCAGAGACGGTGCGGTGTAATTCAGGGTCTTTACTGGTAACAACGATAGACCCTCCCGGAGTACTTGCTAGTGAACGGGGCCTGGTCAGTCCTTGAGCAGATGGGATCTCCCCTGGCCAGGCGGAGTTATAGGCCTCCCAAACTGACTGTACTCTTCTGGCTACCTTGCTAGAAGCGGATATAAGTAGCCCACGTCCCTGAGTGTACCGTGTGATGCTCACCCGTATGGCCGGTGACTCGGGGCCTTCTAATGGCTTCCGCTCCACGATGGCGGTGCTGGTCCCACGCGTGTGACCGTGCCTTCGGGTTTCTGGGCCTGAGGACCTGAAATCCCCTGCCGGTCGGCTTATGCTGCTGGGTAAGAGTTAGTCCCCACAGCCTCGGACGCCGGGTCCGGTAAGAAAGCTTCTCAGTCAGGGCGAGCTCTGCAGCTGCCAGCCCTTGACTCGTAGTAGTATTGCTTCTGCTGTTTCTTGTCTCTACTCTCCTTGACTGCTAACCCTGCTTCAGCCCCGGGTTTATATAGGGGAAGTTCTTCCCCTCCCAAGACTGGGCAGGAGGTGTGGCATGCACAGGATCCCTGACCAAAGGACCTCCCACCTGCTCTCAGACATAACATCTCTATCACTGTGGCAACCAGACCCCTGGGGTGTCACACTAACCTCAGTGCTAGGAAGGAGCGGGAGGGAATTGAGGGGGTGGTTCCTGCTAAGGCCCTGAAATAATAATAAGAGAGGCAGGAGAGTCTGACGCATGGTGGCGGAAAAGCTGCAGGTGCAAATAGGGAATGTGGTCTCGTGCGAGCAACTTGTGCATGCTCGCTGTGTGTGAGTGTGCGCTTCCTAGGTACGGCGCGCTGCAGACAGTCAAAAGGGTTGCTCCCTTTCATTAAAAGTTAATCCCCGGCTGCAGGCTATTAGAAAGCAACTAACCGCGCTCTACTCACCCTACCCAGGTCTACCGGTGAGTCTCGCCGCTGCTCCCGGCCTGTGGCATTGGCCGCGACGCTGACGTTCCGTCGACAGCGCGGCAGGCGATCAGTGAGCTCAGCGGCTCTGAGCGGGGCGTTCTGTCTACAAGACCTTTTTAAGGAGCCAGCAAAAAAGTGAAGAGAAAGGAAAGCACAAAAGCACCTTGTCTTACTAAGCACTGGAAAGGGCAGCCGGCAACCGGACGTCAAAGTAGAAAAGCAGCAAGTGAGAGGCCTGTCTCTGCCTATGGCCACACCACCCTGAACACACCTGATCTCGTCTGATCTCGGATTATAAGCAGGGTTGGGCCTGGTTAGTACTTGGATGGGAGACCGCCTGGGAATACCAGGTGCTGTAGGCTTTTGCTTTTTCTTACTTCCACCAGCAGGGGTCACTCTCCTCTATGCCTTTTTTCCATTCCTTTTTTCACAAGCGCACACATGCTCCTTTCTTCTTTTCATTTGCTTTCTCTCTTGCGCTATTTAATCCTTGCAAAATACCAGCATCCTTCTCATCACCGTGGACCTCCAGCATTGTTGCTTATTTACTTTTAATACTAGGCTTCTTTTCACCAGGACCAGCGACTCCCGCATGACTGGAGGCAACCACCGCTGACCTGGAGGCAACCACCGGTAACCTGGAGGCCAGTTTACAGCACAACCCAAGCAAAACACCTTTGCAGGCCACACGACCCCATCGAAGAGCAGCTCAAATTCACTCGCAACCATCTCACCCTCTTCCTTCATTCACTCCTGGGCGTTTCGCTCCACCCCAAGTTGCGGGTCCAGCTTGCTCTTTCTGTCACATCCCCGCGATGAACGGTTTAGCCTGCAGGAGACCCTGCGCCGAGCCATTTTTAAACACATCTGATGCGGCAGGTGTTTCATTGCTCAACAAACAACACCTATAGGGACGGCACAGCCTATGCATCGGTCCTTCGGAGACCGCCCCAGAACGGCCAGAGTTCTCGTCCCCACGCGAGCCTGAGGAAGGCTGGCCGGGCGATGGGCCAAGCAGCGTCTACTGGCCATACCACCTTGGATACGTCCGATCTCGGAAGCAAAGCAGAGATGGGTTCGGAAATACTTGGTTGGGACACCTCCTGAGAACACCAGGTATTGTAGACAATTTTGATGACGTTTTGCCATCTTGCCCAGCTCGGCTAGCATTGAGTGGCGCCTTGCTGGACACCGACCTTACGTAAAGTAGAGGCTGGAAGTCCCAAGCATCCCAAGCCTACCAAGACCTCTAAGATAAGGACGCAACCCCGCCGCCTCTACCAGGCCTCACACCGAGCTCCTTGCCACGGCTAGGAGTGCTTATTGACCCCGCAGCCGGCCGTATGCAAATGATGGCGTTAAAAGCATCTCGCGCTGTGAAGGGGCCAGGCTTTCAGCAGCTGCCCAGGGGATGGTTTTAGAGGGCGACCGCCTAACGAGGGCCAGCAGAAGTAACATCTTCTTCTTCAAAGAAGCTTGTGTAACTAACCCAATCAGACAGCTGCCCAGGAGCTAACCTCAGTGCTAGGAAGGAGCGGGAGGGAATTGAGGGGGTGGTTCCTGCTAAGGCCCTGAAATAATAATAAGACAGGCAGGAGAGTCTGACGCATGGTGGCGGAAAAGCTGCAGGTGCAAATAGGGAATGTGGTCTCGTGCGAGCAACTTGTGCATGCTCGCTGTGTGTGAGTGTGCGCTTCCTAGGTACGGCGCGCTGCAGACAGTCAAAAGGGTTGCTCCCTTTCATTAAAAGTTAATCCCCGGCTGCAGGCTATTAGAAAGCAACTAACCGCGCTCTACTCACCCTACCCAGGTCTACCGGTGAGTCTCGCCGCTGCTCCCGGCCTGTGGCATTGGCCGCGACGCTGACGTTCCGTCGACAGCGCGGCAGCCGATCAGTGAGCTCAGCGGCTCTGAGCGGGGCGTTCTGTCTACAAGACCTTGTTAAGGAGCCAGCAAAAAAGTGAAGAGAAAAGAAAGCACAAAAGCACCTTGTCTTACTAAGCACTGGAAAGGGCAGCCGGCAACCGGACGTCAAAGTAGAAAAGCAGCAAGTGAGAGGCCTGTCTGTGCCTACAGCCACACCACCCTGAACACGCCCGATTTTGTCTGATCTTGCAAGCTAAGCAGGGTTGGGCCTGGTTAGTACTTGGATGGGAGACTGCCTGGGAATACCAGGTGATGTAGGCTTTTGCTTTTTCTTACTTCCACCAGCAGGGGTCACTCTCCTCTATGCCTTTTTTCCATTCCTTTTTTCACAAGCGCACACATGCTCCTTTCTTCTTTTCATTTGCTTTCTCTCTTGCGCTATATAATCCTTGCAAAATACCAGCATCCTTCTCATCACCGTGGACCTCCAGCATTGTTGCTTATTTACTTTTAATACTAGGCTTCTTTTCACCAGGACCAGCGACTCTCGCATGACTGGAGGCAACCACCGCTGACCTGGAGGCAACCACTGGTAACCTGGAGGCCAGTTTACAGCACAACCCAAGCAAAACACCTTTGCAGGCCACACGACCCCCCCCGAAGAGCAGCTCAAATTCACTCGCAACCATCTCACCCTCTTCCTTCATTCACTCCTGGGCGTTTCGCTCCACCCCAAGTTGCGGGTCCAGCTTGCTCTTTCTGTCACATCCCCGCGATGAACGGTTTAGCCTGCAGGAGACCCTGCGCCGAGCCAATTTTAAACACATCTGATGCGGCAGGTGTTTCATTGCTCAACAAACAACACCTATAGGGACGGCACAGCCTATGCATCGGTCCTTCGGAGACCGCCCCAGAACGGCCCGAGTTCTCGTCCCCACGCGAGCCTGAGGAAGGCTGGCCGGGCGATGGGCCAAGCAGCGTCTACTGGCCATACCACCTTGGATACGTCCGATCTCGGAAGCAAAGCAGAGATGGGTTTGGAAATACTTGGTTGGGACACCTCCTGAGAACACCAGGTATTGTAGACAATTTTGATGACGTTTTGCCATCTTGCCCAGCTCGGCTAGCATGGAGTGGCGCCTTGCTGGACACCGACCTTACGTAAAGTAGAGGCTGGAAGTCCCAAGCCTCCCAAGCCAACCAAGACCTCTAAGATAAGGACGCAACCCCGCCGCCTCTACCAGGCCTCACACCGAGCTCCTTGCCACGGCTAGGAGTGCTTATTGACCCCGCAGCCGGCCGTATGCAAATGATGGCGTTAAAAGCATCTCGCGCTGTGAAGGGGCCAGGCTTTCAGCAGCTGCCCAGGGGATGGTTTTAGAGGGCAACCGCCTAACGAGGGCCAGCAGAAGTAACGTCTTCTTCTTCAAAGAAGCTTGTGTAACTAACCCAATCAGACAGCTGCCCAGGAGCTAACCTCAGTGCTAGGAAGGAGCGGGAGGGAATTGAGGGGGTGGTTCCTGCTAAGGCCCTGAAATAATAATAAGACAGGCAGGAGAGTCTGCTGCATGGTGGCGGAAAAGCTGCAGGTGCAAATAGGGAATGTGGTCTCGTGCGAGCAACTTGTGCATGCTCGCTGTGTGTGAGTGTGCGCTTCCTAGGTACGGCGCGCTGCAGACAGTCAAAAGGGTTGCTCCCTTTCATTAAAAGTTAATCCCCGGCTGCAGGCTATTAGAAAGCAACTAACCGCGCTCTACTCACCCTACCCAGGTCTACCGGTGAGTCTCGCCGCTGCTCCCGGCCTGTGGCATTGGCCGCGACGCTGACGTTCCGTCGACAGCGCGGCAGGCGATCAGTGAGCTCAGCGGCTCTGAGCGGGGCGTTCTGTCTACAAGACCTTTTTAAGGAGCCAGCAAAAAAGTGAAGAGAAAGGAAAGCACAAAAGCACCTTGTCTTACTAAGCACTGGAAAGGGCAGCCGGCAACCGGACGTCAAAGTAGAAAAGCAGCAAGTGAGAGGCCTGTCTCTGCCTATGGCCACACCACCCTGAACACACCTGATCTCGTCTGATCTCGGATTATAAGCAGGGTTGGGCCTGGTTAGTACTTGGATGGGAGACCGCCTGGGAATACCAGGTGCTGTAGGCTTTTGCTTTTTCTTACTTCCACCAGCAGGGGTCACTCTCCTCTATGCCTTTTTTCCATTCCTTTTTTCACAAGCGCACACATGCTCCTTTCTTCTTTTCATTTGCTTTCTCTCTTGCGCTATTTAATCCTTGCAAAATACCAGCATCCTTCTCATCACCGTGGACCTCCAGCATTGTTGCTTATTTACTTTTAATACTAGGCTTCTTTTCACCAGGACCAGCGACTCCCGCATGACTGGAGGCAACCACCGCTGACCTGGAGGCAACCACCGGTAACCTGGAGGCCAGTTTACAGCACAACCCAAGCAAAACACCTTTGCAGGCCACACGACCCCATCGAAGAGCAGCTCAAATTCACTCGCAACCATCTCACCCTCTTCCTTCATTCACTCCTGGGCGTTTCGCTCCACCCCAAGTTGCGGGTCCAGCTTGCTCTTTCTGTCACATCCCCGCGATGAACGGTTTAGCCTGCAGGAGACCCTGCGCCGAGCCATTTTTAAACACATCTGATGCGGCAGGTGTTTCATTGCTCAACAAACAACACCTATAGGGACGGCACAGCCTATGCATCGGTCCTTCGGAGACCGCCCCAGAACGGCCAGAGTTCTCGTCCCCACGCGAGCCTGAGGAAGGCTGGCCGGGCGATGGGCCAAGCAGCGTCTACTGGCCATACCACCTTGGATACGTCCGATCTCGGAAGCAAAGCAGAGATGGGTTCGGAAATACTTGGTTGGGACACCTCCTGAGAACACCAGGTATTGTAGACAATTTTGATGACGTTTTGCCATCTTGCCCAGCTCGGCTAGCATTGAGTGGCGCCTTGCTGGACACCGACCTTACGTAAAGTAGAGGCTGGAAGTCCCAAGCATCCCAAGCCTACCAAGACCTCTAAGATAAGGACGCAACCCCGCCGCCTCTACCAGGCCTCACACCGAGCTCCTTGCCACGGCTAGGAGTGCTTATTGACCCCGCAGCCGGCCGTATGCAAATGATGGCGTTAAAAGCATCTCGCGCTGTGAAGGGGCCAGGCTTTCAGCAGCTGCCCAGGGGATGGTTTTAGAGGGCGACCGCCTAACGAGGGCCAGCAGAAGTAACATCTTCTTCTTCAAAGAAGCTTGTGTAACTAACCCAATCAGACAGCTGCCCAGGAGCTAACCTCAGTGCTAGGAAGGAGCGGGAGGGAATTGAGGGGGTGGTTCCTGCTAAGGCCCTGAAATAATAATAAGACAGGCAGGAGAGTCTGACGCATGGTGGCGGAAAAGCTGCAGGTGCAAATAGGGAATGTGGTCTCGTGCGAGCAACTTGTGCATGCTCGCTGTGTGTGAGTGTGCGCTTCCTAGGTACGGCGCGCTGCAGACAGTCAAAAGGGTTGCTCCCTTTCATTAAAAGTTAATCCCCGGCTGCAGGCTATTAGAAAGCAACTAACCGCGCTCTACTCACCCTACCCAGGTCTACCGGTGAGTCTCGCCGCTGCTCCCGGCCTGTGGCATTGGCCGCGACGCTGACGTTCCGTCGACAGCGCGGCAGCCGATCAGTGAGCTCAGCGGCTCTGAGCGGGGCGTTCTGTCTACAAGACCTTGTTAAGGAGCCAGCAAAAAAGTGAAGAGAAAAGAAAGCACAAAAGCACCTTGTCTTACTAAGCACTGGAAAGGGCAGCCGGCAACCGGACGTCAAAGTAGAAAAGCAGCAAGTGAGAGGCCTGTCTGTGCCTACAGCCACACCACCCTGAACACGCCCGATCTTGTCTGATCTTGCAAGCTAAGCAGGGTTGGGCCTGGTTAGTACTTGGATGGGAGACTGCCTGGGAATACCAGGTGATGTAGGCTTTTGCTTTTTCTTACTTCCACCAGCAGGGGTCACTCTCCTCTATGCCTTTTTTCCATTCCTTTTTTCACAAGCGCACACATGCTCCTTTCTTCTTTTCATTTGCTTTCTCTCTTGCGCTATATAATCCTTGCAAAATACCAGCATCCTTCTCATCACCGTGGACCTCCAGCATTGTTGCTTATTTACTTTTAATACTAGGCTTCTTTTCACCAGGACCAGCGACTCTCGCATGACTGGAGGCAACCACCGCTGACCTGGAGGCAACCACTGGTAACCTGGAGGCCAGTTTACAGCACAACCCAAGCAAAACACCTTTGCAGGCCACACGACCCCCCCCGAAGAGCAGCTCAAATTCACTCGCAACCATCTCACCCTCTTCCTTCATTCACTCCTGGGCGTTTCGCTCCACCCCAAGTTGCGGGTCCAGCTTGCTCTTTCTGTCACATCCCCGCGATGAACGGTTTAGCCTGCAGGAGACCCTGCGCCGAGCCAATTTTAAACACATCTGATGCGGCAGGTGTTTCATTGCTCAACAAACAACACCTATAGGGACGGCACAGCCTATGCATCGGTCCTTCGGAGACCGCCCCAGAACGGCCCGAGTTCTCGTCCCCACGCGAGCCTGAGGAAGGCTGGCCGGGCGATGGGCCAAGCAGCGTCTACTGGCCATACCACCTTGGATACGTCCGATCTCGGAAGCAAAGCAGAGATGGGTTTGGAAATACTTGGTTGGGACACCTCCTGAGAACACCAGGTATTGTAGACAATTTTGATGACGTTTTGCCATCTTGCCCAGCTCGGCTAGCATGGAGTGGCGCCTTGCTGGACACCGACCTTACGTAAAGTAGAGGCTGGAAGTCCCAAGCCTCCCAAGCCCCCCAAGACCTCTAAGATAAGGACGCAACCCCGCCGCCTCTACCAGGCCTCACACCGAGCTCCTTGCCACGGCTAGGAGTGCTAATTGACCCCGCAGCCGGCCGTATGCAAATGATGGCGTTAAAAGCATCTCGCGCTGTGAAGGGGCCAGGCTTTCAGCAGCTGCCCAGGGGATGGTTTTAGAGGGCAACCGCCTAACGAGGGCCAGCAGAAGTAACGTCTTCTTCTTCAAAGAAGCTTGTGTAACTAACCCAATCAGACAGCTGCCCAGGAGCTAACCTCAGTGCTAGGAAGGAGCGGGAGGGAATTGAGGGGGTGGTTCCTGCTAAGGCCCTGAAATAATAATAAGACAGGCAGGAGAGTCTGCTGCATGGTGGCGGAAAAGCTGCAGGTGCAAATAGGGAATGTGGTCTCGTGCGAGCAACTTGTGCATGCTCGCTGTGTGTGAGTGTGCGCTTCCTAGGTACGGCGCGCTGCAGACAGTCAAAAGGGTTGCTCCCTTTCATTAAAAGTTAATCCCCGGCTGCAGGCTATTAGAAAGCAACTAACCGAGCTCTACTCACCCTACCCAGGTCTACCGGTGAGTCTCGCCGCGGCTCCCGGCCTGTGGCATTGGCCGCGACGCTGACGTTCCGTCGACAGAGCGGCAGCCGATCAGTGAGCTCAGCGGCTCTGAGCGGGGCGTTCTGTCTACAAGACCTTTTTAAGGAGCCAGCAAAAAAGTGAAGAGAAAGGAAAGCACAAAAGCACCTTGTCTTACTAAGCACTGGAAAGGGCAGCCGGCAACCAGACGTCAACGTAGAAAAGCAGCAAGTGAGAGGCCTGTCTCTGCCTACGGCCACACCACCCTGAACACGCCTGATCTCGTCTGATCTTGGAAGCTAAGCAGGGTTGGGCCTGGTTAATACTTGGATGGGAGACCGCCTGGGAATACCAGGTGCTGTAGGCTTTTGCTCTTTCTTACTTCCACCAGCAGGGGTCACTCTCCTCTATGCCTTTTTTCCATTCCTTTTTTCACAAGCGCACACATGCTCCTTTCTTCTTTTCATTTGCTTTCTCTCTTGCGCTATTTAATCCTTGCAAAATACCACCATCCTTCTCATCACCGTGGGCCTCCAGCATTGTTGCTTATTTACTTTTAATACTAGGCTTCTTTTCACCAGGACCAGCGACTCCCGCATGACTGGAGGCAACCACCGCTGACCTGGAGGCAACCACCGGTAACCTGGAGGCCAGTTTACAGCACAACCCAAGCAAAACACCTTTGCAGGCCACACGACCCCCCCGAAGAGCAGCTCAAATTCACTCGCAACCATCTCACCCTCTTCCTTCATTCACTCCTGGGTGTTTCGCTCCACCCCAAGTTGCGGGTCCAGCTTGCTCTTTCTGTCACATCCCCGCGATGAACGGTTTAGCCTGCAGGAGACCCTGCGCCGAGCCAATTTTAAACACATCTGATGCGGCAGGTGTTTCATTGCTCAACAAACAACACCTATAGGGACGGCACAGCCTATGCATCGGTCCTTCGGAGACCGCCCCAGAACGGCCCGAGTTCTCGTCCCCACGCGAGCCTGAGGAAGGCTGGCCGGGCGATGGGCCAAGCAGCGTCTACTGGCCATACCACCTTGGATACGTCCGATCTCGGAAGCAAAGCAGAGATGGGTTTGGAAATACTTGGTTGGGACACCTCCTGAGAACACCAGGTATTGTAGACAATTTTGATGACGTTTTGCCATCTTGCCCAGCTCGGCTAGCATGGAGTGGCGCCTTGCTGGACACCGACCTTACGTAAAGTAGAGGCTGGAAGTCCCAAGCCTCCCAAGCCCCCCAAGACCTCTAAGATAAGGACGCAACCCCGCCGCCTCTACCAGGCCTCACACCGAGCTCCTTGCCACGGCTAGGAGTGCTTATTGACCCCGCAGCCGGCCGTATGCAAATGATGGCGTTAAAAGCATCTCGCGCTGTGAAGGGGCCAGGCTTTCAGCAGCTGCCCAGGGGATGGTTTTAGAGGGCGACCGCCTAACGAGGGCCAGCAGAAGTAACGTCTTCTTCTTCAAAGAAGCTTGTGTAACTAACCCAATCAGACAGCTGCCCAGGAGCTAACCTCAGTGCTAGGAAGGAGCGGGAGGGAATTGAGGGGGTGGTTCCTGCTAAGGCCCTGAAATAATAATAAGACAGGCAGGAGAGTCTGACGCATGGTGGCGGAAAAGCTGCAGGTGCAAATAGGGAATGTGGTCTCGTGCGAGCAACTTGTGCATGCTCGCTGTGTGTGAGTGTGCGCTTCCTAGGTACGGCGCGCTGCAGACAGTCAAAAGGGTTGCTCCCTTTCATTAAAAGTTAATCCCCGGCTGCAGGCTATTAGAAAGCAACTAACCGAGCTCTACTCACCCTACCCAGGTCTACCGGTGAGTCTCGCCGCGGCTCCCGGCCTGTGGCATTGGCCGCGACGCTGACGTTCCGTCGACAGAGCGGCAGCCGATCAGTGAGCTCAGCGGCTCTGAGCGGGGCGTTCTGTCTACAAGACCTTTTTAAGGAGCCAGCAAAAAAGTGAAGAGAAAGGAAAGCACAAAAGCACCTTGTCTTACTAAGCACTGGAAAGGGCAGCCGGCAACCAGACGTCAACGTAGAAAAGCAGCAAGTGAGAGGCCTGTCTCTGCCTACGGCCACACCACCCTGAACACGCCCGATCTCGTCTGATCTTGGAAGCTAAGCAGGGTTGGGCCTGGTTAGTACTTGGATGGGAGACCGCCTGGGAATACCAGGTGCTGTAGGCTTTTGCTCTTTCTTACTTCCACCAGCAGGGGTCACTCTCCTCTATGCCTTTTTTCCATTCCTTTTTTCACAAGCGCACACATGCTCCTTTCTTCTTTTCATTTGCTTTCTCTCTTGCGCTATTTAATCCTTGCAAAATACCAGCATCCTTCTCATCACCGTGGGCCTCCAGCATTGTTGCTTATTTACTTTTAATACTAGGCTTCTTTTCACCAGGACCAGCGACTCCCGCATGACTGGAGGCAACCACCGCTGACCTGGAGGCAACCACCGGTAACCTGGAGGCCAGTTTACAGCACAACCCAAGCAAAACACCTTTGCAGGCCACACGACCCCCCCGAAGAGCAGCTCAAATTCACTCGCAACCATCTCACCCTCTTCCTTCATTCACTCCTGGGTGTTTCGCTCCACCCCAAGTTGCGGGTCCAGCTTGCTCTTTCTGTCACATCCCCGCGATGAACGGTTTAGCCTGCAGGAGACCCTGCGCCGAGCCAATTTTAAACACATCTGATGCGGCAGGTGTTTCATTGCTCAACAAACAACACCTATAGGGACGGCACAGCCTATGCATCGGTCCTTCGGAGACCGCCCCAGAACGGCCCGAGTTCTCGTCCCCACGCGAGCCTGAGGAAGGCTGGCCGGGCGATGGGCCAAGCAGCGTCTACTGGCCATACCACCTTGGATACGTCCGATCTCGGAAGCAAAGCAGAGATGGGTTTGGAAATACTTGGTTGGGACACCTCCTGAGAACACCAGGTATTGTAGACAATTTTGATGACGTTTTGCCATCTTGCCCAGCTCGGCTAGCATTGAGTGGCGCCTTGCTGGACACCGACCTTACGTAAAGTAGAGGCTGGAAGTCCCAAGCCTCCCAAGCCCCCCAAGACTTCTAAGATAAGGACGCAACCCCGCCGCCTCTACCAGGCCTCACACCGAGCTCCTTGCCACGGCTAGGAGTGCTTATTGACCCCGCAGCCGGCCGTATGCAAATGATGGCGTTAAAAGCATCTCGCGCTGTGAAGGGGCCAGGCTTTCAGCAGCTGCCCAGGGGATGGTTTTAGAGGGCGACCGCCTAACGAGGGCCAGCAGAAGTAACGTCTTCTTCTTCAAAGAATCTTGTGTAACTAACCCAATCAGACAGCTGCCCAGGAGCTAACCTCAGTGCTAGGAAGGAGCGGGAGGGAATTGAGGGGGTGGTTCCTGCTAAGGCCCTGAAATAATAATAAGACAGGCAGGAGAGTCTGACGCATGGTGGCGGAAAAGCTGCAGGTGCAAATAGGGAATGTGGTCTCGTGCGAGCAACTTGTGCATGCTCGCTGTGTGTGAGTGTGCGCTTCCTAGGTACGGCGCGCTGCAGACAGTCAAAAGGGTTGCTCCCTTTCATTAAAAGTTAATCCCCGGCTGCAGGCTATTAGAAAGCAACTAACCGCGCTCTACTCACCCTACCCAGGTCTACCGGTGAGTCTCGCCGCTGCTCCCGGCCTGTGGCATTGGCCGCGACGCTGACGTTCCGTCGACAGCGCGGAAGCCGATCAGTGAGCTCAGCGGCTGTGAGCGGGGCGTTCTGTCTAAAAGACCTTTTTAAGGAGCCAGCAAAAAAGTGAAGAGAAAGGAAAGCACAAAAGCACCTTGTCTTACTAAGCACTGGAAAGGGCAGCCGGCAACCGGACGTCAAAGTAGAAAAGCAGCAAGTGAGAGACCCGTCTCTGCCTATGGCCACACCACCCTGAACACACCTGATCTTGTCTGATCTTAGATTATAAGCAGGGTTGGGCCTGGTTAGTATTTGGATGGGAGACTGCCTGGGAATACCAGGTGCTGTAGGCTTTTGCTTTTTCTTACTTCCACCAGCAGGGGTCACTCTCCTCTATGCCTTTTTTCCATTCCTTTTTTCACAAGCGCACACATGCTCCTTTCTTCTTTTCATTTGCTTTCTCTCTTGCGCTATTTAATCCTTGCAAAATACCACCATCCTTCTCATCACCGTGGGCCTCCAGCATTGTTGCTTATTTACTTTTAATACTAGGCTTCTTTTCACCAGGACCAGCGACTCCCGCATGACTGGAGGCAACCACCGGTAACCTGGAGGCAACCACCGGTAACCTGGAGGCCAGTTTACAGCACAACCCAAGCAAAACACCTTTGCAGGCCACACGACCCCCCCGAAGAGCAGCTCAAATTCACTCGCAACCATCTCACCCTCTTCCTTCATTCACTCCTGGGCGTTTCGCTCCACCCCAAGTTGCGGGTCCAGCTTGCTCTTTCTGTCACATCCCCGCGATGAACGGTTTAGCCTGCAGGAGACCCTGCGCCGAGCCATTTTTAAACACATCTGATGCGGCAGGTGTTTCATTGCTCAACAAACAACACCTATAGGGACGGCACAGCCTATGCATCGGTCCTTCGGAGACCGCCCCAGAACGGCCAGAGTTCTCGTCCCCACGCGAGCCTGAGGAAGGCTGGCCGGGCGATGGGCCAAGCAGCGTCTACTGGCCATACCACCTTGGATACGTCCGATCTCGGAAGCAAAGCAGAGATGGGTTCGGAAATACTTGGTTGGGACACCTCCTGAGAACACCAGGTATTGTAGACAATTTTGATGACGTTTTGCCATCTTGCCCAGCTCGGCTAGCATTGAGTGGCGCCTTGCTGGACACCGACCTTACGTAAAGTAGAGGCTGGAAGTCCCAAGCATCCCAAGCCCCCCAAGACCTCTAAGATAAGGACGCAACCCCGCCGCCTCTACCAGGCCTCACACCGAGCTCCTTGCCACGGCTAGGAGTGCTTATTGACCCCGCAGCCGGCCGTATGCAAATGATGGCGTTAAAAGCATCTCGCGCTGTGAAGGGGCCAGGCTTTCAGCAGCTGCCCCGGGGATGGTTTTAGAGGGCGACCGCCTAACAAGGGCCAGCAGAAGTAACGTCTTCTTCTTCAAAGAATCTTGTGTAACTAACCCAATCAGACAGCTGCCCAGGAGCTAACCTCAGTGCTAGGAAGGAGCGGGAGGGAATTGAGGGGGTGGTTCCTGCTAAGGCCCTGAAATAATAATAAGACAGGCAGGAGAGTCTGACGCATGGTGGCGGAAAAGCTGCAGGTGCAAATAGGGAATGTGGTCTCGTGCGAGCAACTTGTGCATGCTCGCTGTGTGTGAGTGTGCGCTTCCTAGGTACGGCGCGCTGCAGACAGTCAAAAGGGTTGCTCCCTTTCATTAAAAGTTAATCCCCGGCTGCAGGCTATTAGAAAGCAACTAACCGCGCTCTACTCACCCTACCCAGGTCTACCGGTGAGTCTCGCCGCTGATCCCGGCCTGTGGCATTGGCCGCGACGCTGACGTTCCGTCGACAGCGCGGCAGCCGATCAGTGAGCTCAGCGGCTCTGAGCGGGGCATTCTGTCTACAAGACCTTTTTAAGGAGCCAGCAAAAAAGTGAAGAGAAACGAAAGCACAAAAGCACCTTGTCTTACTAAGCACTGGAAAGGGCAGCCGGCAACCGGACGTCAAAGTGGAAAAGCAGCAAGTGAGAGGCCTGTCTCTGCCTACGGCCACACCACCCTGAACACACCTGATCTCGTCTAATCTCAGAAGCTAAGCAGGGTTGGGCCTGGTTAGTACTTGGATGGGAGACCGCCTGGGAATACCAGGTGCTGTAGGCTTTTGCTTTTTCTTACTTCCACCAGCAGGGGTCACTCTCCTCTATGCCTTTTTTCCATTCCTTTTTTCACAAGCGCACACATGCTCCTTTCTTCTTTTCATTTGCTTTCTCTCTTGCGCTATTTAATCCTTGCAAAATACCAGCATCCTTCTCATCACCGTGGGCCTCCAGCATTGTTGCTTATTTACTTTTAATTCTAGGCTTCTTTTCACCAGGACCAGCGACTCCCGCATGACTGGAGGCAACCACCGCTGACCTGGAGGCAACCACCGGTAACCTGGAGGCCAGTTTACAGCACAACCCAAGCAAAACACCTTTGCAGGCCACACGACCCCCCCGAAGAGCAGCTCAAATTCACTCGCAACCATCTCACCCTCTTCCTTCATTCACTCCTGGGCGTTTCGCTCCACCCCAAGTTGCGGGTCCAGCTTGCTCTTTCTGTCACATCCCCGCGATGAACGGTTTAGCCTGCAGGAGACCCTGCGCCGAGCCATTTTTAAACACATCTGATGCGGCAGGTGTTTCATTGCTCAACAAACAACACCTATAGGGACGGCACAGCCTATGCATCGGTCCTTCGGAGACCGCCCCAAAACGGCCCGAGTTCTCGTCCCCACGCGAGCCTGAGGAAGGCTGGCCGGGCGATGGGCCAAGCAGCGTCTACTGGCCATACCACCTTGGATACGTCCGATCTCGGAAGCAAAGCAGAGATGGGTTTGGAAATACTTGGTTGGGACACCTCCTGAGAACACCAGGTATTGTAGACAATTTTGATGACGTTTTGCCATCTTGCCCAGCTCGGCTAGCATGGAGTGGCGCCTTGCTGGACACCGACCTTACGTAAAGTAGAGGCTGGAAGTCCCAAGCCTCCCAAGCCCCCCAAGACCTCTAAGATAAGGACGCAACCCCGCCGCCTCTACCAGGCCTCACACCGAGCTCCTTGCCACGGCTAGGAGTGCTTATTGACCCCGCAGCCGGCCGTATGCAAATGATGGCGTTAAAAGCATCTCGCGCTGTGAAGGGGCCAGGCTTTCAGCAGCTGCCCAGGGGATGGTTTTAGAGGGCGACCGCCTAACGAGGGCCAGCAGAAGTAACGTCTTCTTCTTCAAAGAAGCTTGTGTAACTAACTCAATCAGACAGCTGCCCAGGAGCTAACCTCAGTGCTAGGAAGGAGCGGGAGGGAATTGAGGGGGTGGTTCCTGCTAAGGCCCTGAAATAATAATAAGACAGGCAGGAGAGTCTGACGCATGGTGGCGGAAAAGCTGCAGGTGCAAATAGGGAATGTGGTCTCGTGCGAGCAACTTGTGCATGCTCGCTGTGTGTGAGTGTGCGCTTCCTAGGTACGGCGCGCTGCAGACAGTCAAAAGGGTTGCTCCCTTTCATTAAAAGTTAATCCCCGGCTGCAGGCTATTAGAAAGCAACTAACCGAGCTCTACTCACCCTACCCAGGTCTACCGGTGAGTCTCGCCGCGGCTCCCGGCCTGTGGCATTGGCCGCGACGCTGACGTTCCGTCGACAGAGCGGCAGCCGATCAGTGAGCTCAGCGGCTCTGAGCGGGGCGTTCTGTCTACAAGACCTTTTTAAGGAGCCAGCAAAAAAGTGAAGAGAAAGGAAAGCACAAAAGCACCTTGTCTTACTAAGCACTGGAAAGGGCAGCCGGCAACCAGACGTCAACGTAGAAAAGCAGCAAGTGAGAGGCCTGTCTCTGCCTACGGCCACACCACCCTGAACACGCCCGATCTCGTCTGATCTTGGAAGCTAAGCAGGGTTGGGCCTGGTTAGTACTTGGATGGGAGACCGCCTGGGAATACCAGGTGCTGTAGGCTTTTGCTCTTTCTTACTTCCACCAGCAGGGGTCACTCTCCTCTATGCCTTTTTTCCATTCCTTTTTTCACAAGCGCACACATGCTCCTTTCTTCTTTTCATTTGCTTTCTCTCTTGCGCTATTTAATCCTTGCAAAATACCAGCATCCTTCTCATCACCGTGGGCCTCCAGCATTGTTGCTTATTTACTTTTAATACTAGGCTTCTTTTCACCAGGACCAGCGACTCCCGCATGACTGGAGGCAACCACCGCTGACCTGGAGGCAACCACCGGTAACCTGGAGGCCAGTTTACAGCACAACCCAAGCAAAACACCTTTGCAGGCCACACGACCCCCCCGAAGAGCAGCTCAAATTCACTCGCAACCATCTCACCCTCTTCCTTCATTCACTCCTGGGTGTTTCGCTCCACCCCAAGTTGCGGGTCCAGCTTGCTCTTTCTGTCACATCCCCGCGATGAACGGTTTAGCCTGCAGGAGACCCTGCGCCGAGCCATTTTTAAACACATCTGATGCGGCAGGTGTTTCATTGCTCAACAAACAACACCTATAGGGACGGCACAGCCTATGCATCGGTCCTTCGGAGACCGCCCCAAAACGGCCAGAGTTCTCGTCCCCACGCGAGCCTGAGGAAGGCTGGCCGGGCGATGGGCCAAGCAGCGTCTACTGGCCATACCACCTTGGATACGTCCGATCTCTGAAGCAAAGCAGAGATGGGTTCGGAAATACTTGGTTGGGACACCTCCTGAGAACACCAGGTATTGTAGACAATTTTGATGACGTTTTGCCATCTTGCCCAGCTCGGCTAGCATTGAGTGGCGCCTTGCTGGACACCGACCTTACGTAAAGTAGAGGCTGGAAGTCCCAAGCCTCCCAAGCCCCCCAAGACTTCTAAGATAAGGACGCAACCCCGCCGCCTCTACCAGGCCTCACACCGAGCTCCTTGCCACGGCTAGGAGTGCTTATTGACCCCGCAGCCGGCCGTATGCAAATGATGGCGTTAAAAGCATCTCGCGCTGTGAAGGGGCCAGGCTTTCAGCAGCTGCCCAGGGGATGGTTTTAGAGGGCGACCGCCTAACGAGGGCCAGCAGAAGTAACGTCTTCTTCTTCAAAGAATCTTGTGTAACTAACCCAATCAGACAGCTGCCCAGGAGCTAACCTCAGTGCTAGGAAGGAGCGGGAGGGAATTGAGGGGGTGGTTCCTGCTAAGGCCCTGAAATAATAATAAGACAGGCAGGAGAGTCTGACGCATGGTGGCGGAAAAGCTGCAGGTGCAAATAGGGAATGTGGTCTCGTGCGAGCAACTTGTGCATGCTCGCTGTGTGTGAGTGTGCGCTTCCTAGGTACGGCGCGCTGCAGACAGTCAAAAGGGTTGCTCCCTTTCATTAAAAGTAAATCCCCGGCTGCAGGCTATTAGAAAGCAACTAACCGCGCTCTACTCACCCTACCCAGGTCTACCGGTGAGTCTCGCCGCTGCTCCCGGCCTGTGGCATTGGCCGCGACGCTGACGTTCCGTCGACAGCGCGGAAGCCGATCAGTGAGCTCAGCGACTGTGAGCGGGGCGTTCTGTCTAAAAGACCTTTTTAAGGAGCCAGCAAAAAAGTGAAGAGAAAGGAAAGCACAAAAGCACCTTGTCTTACTAAGCACTGGAAAGGGCAGCCGGCAACCGGACGTCAAAGTAGAAAAGCAGCAAGTGAGAGGCCCGTCTCTGCCTATGGCCACACCACCCTGAACACACCTGATCTTGTCTGATCTTGGATTATAAGCAGGGTTGGGCCTGGTTAGTATTTGGATGGGAGACTGCCTGGGAATACCAGGTGCTGTAGGCTTTTGCTTTTTCTTACTTCCACCAGCAGGGGTCACTCTCCTCTATGCCTTTTTTCCATTCCTTTTTTCACAAGCGCACACATGCTCCTTTCTTCTTTTCATTTGCTTTCTCTCTTGCGCTATTTAATCCTTGCAAAATACCACCATCCTTCTCATCACCGTGGGCCTCCAGCATTGTTGCTTATTTACTTTTAATACTAGGCTTCTTTTCACCAGGACCAGCGACTCCCGCATGACTGGAGGCAACCACCGGTAACCTGGAGGCAACCACCGGTAACCTGGAGGCCAGTTTACAGCACAACCCAAGCAAAACACCTTTGCAGGCCACACGACCCCCCCGAAGAGCAGCTCAAATTCACTCGCAACCATCTCACCCTCTTCCTTCATTCACTCCTGGGCGTTTCGCTCCACCCCAAGTTGCGGGTCCAGCTTGCTCTTTCTGTCACATCCCCGCGATGAACGGTTTAGCCTGCAGGAGACCCTGCGCCGAGCCATTTTTAAACACATCTGATGCGGCAGGTGTTTCATTGCTCAACAAACAACACCTATAGGGACGGCACAGCCTATGCATCGGTCCTTCGGAGACCGCCCCAGAACGGCCAGAGTTCTCGTCCCCACGCGAGCCTGAGGAAGGCTGGCCGGGCGATGGGCCAAGCAGCGTCTACTGGCCATACCACCTTGGATACGTCCGATCTCGGAAGCAAAGCAGAGATGGGTTCGGAAATACTTGGTTGGGACACCTCCTGAGAACACCAGGTATTGTAGACAATTTTGATGACGTTTTGCCATCTTGCCCAGCTCGGCTAGCATTGAGTGGCGCCTTGCTGGACACCGACCTTACGTAAAGTAGAGGCTGGAAGTCCCAAGCATCCCAAGCCCCCCAAGACCTCTAAGATAAGGACGCAACCCCGCCGCCTCTACCAGGCCTCACACCGAGCTCCTTGCCACGGCTAGGAGTGCTTATTGACCCCGCAGCCGGCCGTATGCAAATGATGGCGTTAAAAGCATCTCGCGCTGTGAAGGGGCCAGGCTTTCAGCAGCTGCCCCGGGGATGGTTTTAGAGGGCGACCGCCTAACAAGGGCCAGCAGAAGTAACGTCTTCTTCTTCAAAGAATCTTGTGTAACTAACCCAATCAGACAGCTGCCCAGGAGCTAACCTCAGTGCTAGGAAGGAGCGGGAGGGAATTGAGGGGGTGGTTCCTGCTAAGGCCCTGAAATAATAATAAGACAGGCAGGAGAGTCTGACGCATGGTGGCGGAAAAGCTGCAGGTGCAAATAGGGAATGTGGTCTCGTGCGAGCAACTTGTGCATGCTCGCTGTGTGTGAGTGTGCGCTTCCTAGGTACGGCGCGCTGCAGACAGTCAAAAGGGTTGCTCCCTTTCATTAAAAGTTAATCCCCGGCTGCAGGCTATTAGAAAGCAACTAACCGCGCTCTACTCACCCTACCCAGGTCTACCGGTGAGTCTCGCCGCTGCTCCCGGCCTGTGGCATTGGCCGCGACGCTGACGTTCCGTCGACAGCGCAGCAGCCGATCAGTGAGCTCAGCGGCTCTGAGCGGGGCATTCTGTCTACAAGACCTTTTTAAGGAGCCAGCAAAAAAGTGAAGAGAAACGAAAGCACAAAAGCACCTTGTCTTACTAAGCACTGGAAAGGGCAGCCGGCAACCGGACGTCAAAGTGGAAAAGCAGCAAGTGAGAGGCCTGTCTCTGCCTACGGCCACACCACCCTGAACACACCTGATCTCGTCTAATCTCAGAAGCTAAGCAGGGTTGGGCCTGGTTAGTACTTGGATGGGAGACCGCCTGGGAATACCAGGTGCTGTAGGCTTTTGCTTTTTCTTACTTCCACCAGCAGGGGTCACTCTCCTCTATGCCTTTTTTCCATTCCTTTTTTCACAAGCGCACACATGCTCCTTTCTTCTTTTCATTTGCTTTCTCTCTTGCGCTATTTAATCCTTGCAAAATACCAGCATCCTTCTCATCACCGTGGGCCTCCAGCATTGTTGCTTATTTACTTTTAATTCTAGGCTTCTTTTCACCAGGACCAGCGACTCCCGCATGACTGGAGGCAACCACCGCTGACCTGGAGGCAACCACCGGTAACCTGGAGGCCAGTTTACAGCACAACCCAAGCAAAACACCTTTGCAGGCCACACGACCCCCCCGAAGAGCAGCTCAAATTCACTCGCAACCATCTCACCCTCTTCCTTCATTCACTCCTGGGCGTTTCGCTCCACCCCAAGTTGCGGGTCCAGCTTGCTCTTTCTGTCACATCCCCGCGATGAACGGTTTAGCCTGCAGGAGACCCTGCGCCGAGCCATTTTTAAACACATCTGATGCGGCAGGTGTTTCATTGCTCAACAAACAACACCTATAGGGACGGCACAGCCTATGCATCGGTCCTTCGGAGACCGCCCCAAAACGGCCAGAGTTCTCGTCCCCACGCGAGCCTGAGGAAGGCTGGCCGGGCGATGGGCCAAGCAGCGTCTACTGGCCATACCACCTTGGATACGTCCGATCTCGGAAGCAAAGCAGAGATGGGTTCGGAAATACTTGGTTGGGACACCTCCTGAGAACACCAGGTATTGTAGACAATTTTGATGACGTTTTGCCATCTTGCCCAGCTCGGCTAGCATTGAGTGGCGCCTTGCTGGACACCGACCTTACGTAAAGTAGAGGCTGGAAGTCCCAAGCCTCCCAAGCCCCCCAAGACCTCTAAGATAAGGACGCAACCCCGCCGCCTCTACCAGGTCTCACACCGAGCTCCTTGCCACGGCTAGGAGTGCTTATTGACCCCGCAGCCGGCCGTATGCAAATGATGGCGTTAAAAGCATCTCGCGCTGTGAAGGGGCCAGGCTTTCAGCAGCTGCCCAGGGGATGGTTTTAGAGGGCGACCGCCTAACGAGGGCCAGCAGAAGTAACGTCTTCTTCTTCAAAGAATCTTGTGTAACTAACCCAATCAGACAGCTGCCCAGGAGCTAACCTCAGTGCTAGGAAGGAGCGGGAGGGAATTGAGGGGGTGGTTCCTGCTAAGGCCCTGAAATAATAATAAGACAGGCAGGAGAGTCTGACGCATGGTGGCGGAAAAGCTGCAGGTGCAAATAGGGAATGTGGTCTCGTGCGAGCAACTTGTGCATGCTCGCTGTGTGTGAGTGTGCGCTTCCTAGGTACGGCGCGCTGCAGACAGTCAAAAGGGTTGCTCCCTTTCATTAAAAGTTAATCCCCGGCTGCAGGCTATTAGAAAGCAACTAACCGCGCTCTACTCACCCTACCCAGGTCTACCGGTGAGTCTCGCCGCTGCTCCCGGCCTGTGGCATTGGCCGCGACGCTGACGTTCCGTCGACAGCGCGGAAGCCGATCAGTGAGCTCAGCGGCTGTGAGCGGGGCGTTCTGTCTAAAAGACCTTTTTAAGGAGCCAGCAAAAAAGTGAAGAGAAAGGAAAGCACAAAAGCACCTTGTCTTACTAAGCACTGGAAAGGGCAGCCGGCAACCGGACGTCAAAGTAGAAAAGCAGCAAGTGAGAGGCCCGTCTCTGCCTATGGCCACACCACCCTGAACACACCTGATCTTGTCTGATCTTGGATTATAAGCAGGGTTGGGCCTGGTTAGTATTTGGATGGGAGACTGCCTGGGAATACCAGGTGCTGTAGGCTTTTGCTTTTTCTTACTTCCACCAGCAGGGGTCACTCTCCTCTATGCCTTTTTTCCATTCCTTTTTTCACAAGCGCACACATGCTCCTTTCTTCTTTTCATTTGCTTTCTCTCTTGCGCTATTTAATCCTTGCAAAATACCACCATCCTTCTCATCACCGTGGGCCTCCAGCATTGTTGCTTATTTACTTTTAATACTAGGCTTCTTTTCACCAGGACCAGCGACTCCCGCATGACTGGAGGCAACCACCGGTAACCTGGAGGCAACCACCGGTAACCTGGAGGCCAGTTTACAGCACAACCCAAGCAAAACACCTTTGCAGGCCACACGACCCCCCCGAAGAGCAGCTCAAATTCACTCGCAACCATCTCACCCTCTTCCTTCATTCACTCCTGGGCGTTTCGCTCCACCCCAAGTTGAGGGTCCAGCTTGCTCTTTCTGTCACATCCCCGCGATGAACGGTTTAGCCTGCAGGAGACCCTGCGCCGAGCCATTTTTAAACACATCTGATGCGGCAGGTGTTTCATTGCTCAACAAACAACACCTATAGGGACGGCACAGCCTATGCATCGGTCCTTCGGAGACCGCCCCAGAACGGCCAGAGTTCTCGTCCCCACGCGAGCCTGAGGAAGGCTGGCCGGGCGATGGGCCAAGCAGCGTCTACTGGCCATACCACCTTGGATACGTCCGATCTCGGAAGCAAAGCAGAGATGGGTTCGGAAATACTTGGTTGGGACACCTCCTGAGAACACCATGTATTGTAGACAATTTTGATGACGTTTTGCCATCTTGCCCAGCTCGGCTAGCATTGAGTGGCGCCTTGCTGGACACCGACCTTACGTAAAGTAGAGGCTGGAAGTCCCAAGCATCCCAAGCCCCCCAAGACCTCTAAGATAAGGACGCAACCCCGCCGCCTCTACCAGGCCTCACACCGAGCTCCTTGCCACGGCTAGGAGTGCTTATTGACCCCGCAGCTGGCCGTATGCAAATGATGGCGTTAAAAGCATCTCGCGCTGTGAAGGGGCCAGGCTTTCAGCAGCTGCCCCGGGGATGGTTTTAGAGGGCGACCGCCTAACAAGGGCCAGCAGAAGTAACGTCTTCTTCTTCAAAGAATCTTGTGTAACTAACCCAATCAGACAGCTGCCCAGGAGCTAACCTCAGTGCTAGGAAGGAGCGGGAGGGAATTGAGGGGGTGGTTCCTGCTAAGGCCCTGAAATAATAATAAGACAGGCAGGAGAGTCTGACGCATGGTGGCGGAAAAGCTGCAGGTGCAAATAGGGAATGTGGTCTCGTGCGAGCAACTTGTGCATGCTCGCTGTGTGTGAGTGTGCGCTTCCTAGGTACGGCGCGCTGCAGACAGTCAAAAGGGTTGCTCCCTTTCATTAAAAGTTAATCCCCGGCTGCAGGCTATTAGAAAGCAACTAACCGCGCTCTACTCACCCTACCCAGGTCTACCGGTGAGTCTCGCCGCTGATCCCGGCCTGTGGCATTGGCCGCGACGCTGACGTTCCGTCGACAGCGCGGCAGCCGATCAGTGAGCTCAGCGGCTCTGAGCGGGGCATTCTGTCTACAAGACCTTTTTAAGGAGCCAGCAAAAAAGTGAAGAGAAAGGAAAGCACAAAAGCACCTTGTCTTACTAAGCACTGGAAAGGGCAGCCGGCAACCGGACGTCAAAGTGGAAAAGCAGCAAGTGAGAGGCCTGTCTCTGCCTACGGCCACACCACCCTGAACACACCTGATCTCGTCTAATCTCAGAAGCTAAGCAGGGTTGGGCCTGGTTAGTACTTGGATGGGAGACCGCCTGGGAATACCAGGTGCTGTAGGCTTTTGCTTTTTCTTACTTCCACCAGCAGGGGTCACTCTCCTCTATGCCTTTTTTCCATTCCTTTTTTCACAAGCGCACACATGCTCCTTTCTTCTTTTCATTTGCTTTCTCTCTTGCGCTATTTAATCCTTGCAAAATACCAGCATCCTTCTCATCACCGTGGGCCTCCAGCATTGTTGCTTATTTACTTTTAATTCTAGGCTTCTTTTCACCAGGACCAGCGACTCCCGCATGACTGGAGGCAACCACCGCTGACCTGGAGGCAACCACCGGTAACCTGGAGGCCAGTTTACAGCACAACCCAAGCAAAACACCTTTGCAGGCCACACGACCCCCCCGAAGAGCAGCTCAAATTCACTCGCAACCATCTCACCCTCTTCCTTCATTCACTCCTGGGCGTTTCGCTCCACCCCAAGTTGCGGGTCCAGCTTGCTCTTTCTGTCACATCCCCGCGATGAACGGTTTAGCCTGCAGGAGACCCTGCGCCGAGCCATTTTTAAACACATCTGATGCGGCAGGTGTTTCATTGCTCAACAAACAACACCTATAGGGACGGCACAGCCTATGCATCGGTCCTTCGGAGACCGCCCCAGAACGGCCAGAGTTCTCGTCCCCACGCGAGCCTGAGGAAGGCTGGCCGGGCGATGGGCCAAGCAGCGTCTACTGGCCATACCACCTTGGATACGTCCGATCTCGGAAGCAAAGCAGAGATGGGTTCGGAAATACTTGGTTGGGACACCTCCTGAGAACACCAGGTATTGTAGACAATTTTGATGACGTTTTGCCATCTTGCCCAGCTCGGCTAGCATTGAGTGGCGCCTTGCTGGACACCGACCTTACGTAAAGTAGAGGCTGGAAGTCCCAAGCCTCCCAAGCCCCCCAAGACCTCTAAGATAAGGACGCAACCCCGCCGCCTCTACCAGGCCTCACAACGAGCTCCTTGCCACGGCTAGGAGTGCTTATTGACCCCGCAGCCGGCCGTATGCAAATGATGGCGTTAAAAGCATCTCGCGCTGTGAAGGGGCCAGGCTTTCAGCAGCTGCCCAGGGGATGGTTTTAGAGGGCGACCGCCTAACGAGGGCCAGCAGAAGTAACGTCTTCTTCTTCAAAGAATCTTGTGTAACTAACCCAATCAGACAGCTGCCCAGGAGCTAACCTCAGTGCTAGGAAGGAGCGGGAGGGAATTGAGGGGGTGGTTCCTGCTAAGGCCCTGAAATAATAATAAGACAGGCAGGAGAGTCTGACGCATGGTGGCGGAAAAGCTGCAGGTGCAAATAGGGAATGTGGTCTCGTGCGAGCAACTTGTGCATGCTCGCTGTGTGTGAGTGTGCGCTTCCTAGGTACGGCGCGCTGCAGACAGTCAAAAGGGTTGCTCCCTTTCATTAAAAGTTAATCCCCAGCTGCAGGCTATTAGAAAGCAACTAACCGCGCTCTACTCACCCTACCCAGGTCTACCGGTGAGTCTCGCCGCTGCTCCCGGCCTGTGGCATTGGCCGCGACGCTGACGTTCCGTCGACAGCGCGGAAGCCGATCAGTGAGCTCAGCGGCTGTGAGCGGGGCGTTCTGTCTAAAAGACCTTTTTAAGGAGCCAGCAAAAAAGTGAAGAGAAAAGAAAGCACAAAAGCACCTTGTCTTACTAAGCACTGGAAAGGGCAGCCGGCAACCGGACGTCAAAGTAGAAAAGCAGCAAGTGAGAGGCCCGTCTCTGCCTATGGCCACACCACCCTGAACACACCTGATCTTGTCTGATCTTGGATTATAAGCAGGGTTGGGCCTGGTTAGTACTTGGATGGGAGACTGCCTGGGAATACCAGGTGCTGTAGGCTTTTGCTTTTTCTTACTTCCACCAGCAGGGGTCACTCTCCTCTATGCCTTTTTTCCATTCCTTTTTTCACAAGCGCACACATGCTCCTTTCTTCTTTTCATTTGCTTTCTCTCTTGCGCTATTTAATCCTTGCAAAATACCACCATCCTTCTCATCACCGTGGGCCTCCAGCATTGTTGCTTATTTACTTTTAATACTAGGCTTCTTTTCACCAGGACCAGCGACTCCCGCATGACTGGAGGCAACCACCGCTGACCTGGAGGCAACCACCGGTAACCTGGAGGCCAGTTTACAGCACAACCCAAGCAAAACACCTTTGCAGGCCACACGACCCCCCCGAAGAGCAGCTCAAATTCACTCGCAACCATCTCACCCTCTTCCTTCATTCACTCCTGGGCGTTTCGCTCCACCCCAAGTTGCGGGTCCAGCTTGCTCTTTCTGTCACATCCCCGCGATGAACGGTTTAGCCTGCAGGAGACCCTGCGCCGAGCCATTTTTAAACACATCTGATGCAGCAGGTGTTTCATTGCTCAACAAACAACACCTATAGGGACGGCACAGCCTATGCATCGGTCCTTCGGAGACTGCCCCAGAACGGCCAGAGTTCTCGTCCCCACGCGAGCCTGAGGAAGGCTGGCCGGGCGATGGGCCAAGCAGCGTCTACTGGCCATACCACCTTGGATACGTCCGATCTCGGAAGCAAAGCAGAGATGGGTTCGGAAATACTTGGTTGGGACACCTCCTGAGAACACCAGGTATTGTAGACAATTTTGATGACGTTTTGCCATCTTGCCCAGCTCGGCTAGCATTGAGTGGCGCCTTGCTGGACACCGACCTTACGTAAAGTAGAGGCTGGAAGTCCCAAGCCTCCCAAGCCTCCCAAGACCTCTAAGATAAGGACGCAACCCCGCCGCCTCTACCAGGCCTCACACCGAGCTCCTTCCCACGGCTAGGAGTGCTTATTGACCCCGCAGCCGGCCGTATGCAAATGATGGCGTTAAAAGCATCTCGCGCTGTGAAGGGGCCAGGCTTTCAGCAGCTGCCCAGGGGATGGTTTTAGAGGGCGACCGCCTAACGAGGGCCAGCAGAAGTAACGTCTTCTTCTTCAAAGAAGCTTGTGTAACTAACCCAATCAGACAGCTGCCCAGGAGCTAACCTCAGTGCTAGGAAGGAGCGGGAGGGAATTAAGGGGGTGGTTCCTGCTAAGGCCCTGAAATAATAATAAGACAGGCAGGAGAGTCTGACGCATGGTGGCGGAAAAGCTGCAGGTGCAAATAGGGAATGTGGTCTCGTGTGAGCAACTTGTGCATGCTCGCTGAGTGTGAGTGTGCGCATCCTAGGTACGGCGCGCTGCAGACAGTCAAAAGGGTTGCTCCCTTTCATTAAAAGTTAATCCCCGGCTGCAGGCTATTAG
>NW_027362764.1:691014724-691047224 GCF_046119375.1 Phyllobates terribilis
AAAGCACAAAAGCACCTTGTCATACTAAGCACTGGAAAGGGCAGCCGGCAACCGGACGTCAAAGTGGAAAAGCAGCAAGTGAGAGGCTTGTCTCTGCCTACGGCCACACCACCCTGAACACACCCAATCTTGTCTAATCTTGGAAGCTAAGCAGGGTTGGGCCTGGTTAGTACTTGGATGGGAGACCGCCTGGGAATACCAGGTGCTGTAGGCTTTTGCTTTTTCTTACTTCCACCAGCAGGGGTCACTCTCCTCTATGCCTTTTTTCCATTCCTTTTTTCACAAGCGCACACATGCTCCTTTCTTCTTTTCATTTGCTTTCTCTCTTGCGCTATTTAAACCTTGCAAAATACCAGCATCCTTCTCATCACCGTGGACCTCCAGCATTGTTGCTTATTTACTTTTAATACTAGGCTTCTTTTCACCAGGACCAGTGACTCCCGCATGACTGGAGGCAACCACCGCTGACCTGGAGGCAACCACCGGTAACCTGGAGGCCAGTTTACAGCACAACCCAAGCAAAACACCTTTGCAGGCCACACGACCCCCCCGAAGAGCAGCTCAAATTCACTCGCAACCATCTCACCCTCTTCCTTCATTCACTCCTGGGCGTTTCGCTCCACCCCAAGTTGCGGGTCCAGCTTGCTCTTTCTGTCACATCCCCGCGATGAACGGTTTAGCCTGCAGGAGACCCTGCGCCGAGCCATTTTTAAACACATCTGATGCGGCAGGTGTTTCATTGCTCAACAAACAACACCTATAGGGACGGCACAGCCTATGCATCGGTCCTTCGGAGACCGCCCCAGAACGGCCAGAGTTCTCGTCCCCACGCGAGCCTGAGGAAGGCTGGCCGGGCGATGGGCCAAGCAGCGTCTACTGGCCATACCACCTTGGATACGTCCGATCTCGGAAGCAAAGCAGAGATGGGTTCGGAAATACTTGGTTGGGACACCTCCTGAGAACACCAGGTATTGTAGACAATTTTGATGACGTTTTGCCATCTTGCCCAGCTCGGCTAGCATTGAGTGGCGCCTTGCTGGACACCGACCTTACGTAAAGTAGACGCTGGAAGTCCCAAGCATCCCAAGACCTCTAAGATAAGGACGCAACCCCGCCGCCTCTACCAGGCCTCACACCGAGCTCCTTGCCACGGCTAGGAGTGCTTATTGACCCCGCAGCCGGCCGTATGCAAATGATGGCGTTAAAAGCATCTCGCGCTGTGAAGGGGCCAGGCTTTCAGCAGCTGCCCAGGGGATGGTTTTAGAGGGCGACCGCCTAACGAGGGCCAGCAGAAGTAACGTCTTCTTCTTCAAAGAAGCTTGTGTAACTAACCCAATCAGACAGCTGCCCAGGAGCTAACCTCAGTGCTAGGAAGGAGCGGGAGGGAATTGAGGGGGTGGTTCCTGCTAAGGCCCTGAAATAATAATAAGACAGGCAGGAGAGTCTGACGCATGGTGGCGGAAAAGCTGCAGGTGCAAATAGGGAATGTGGTCTCGTGCGAGCAACTTGTGCATGCTCGTTGTGTGTGAGTGTGCGCTTCCTAGGTACGGCGTGCTGCAGACAGTCAAAAGGGTTGCTCCCTTTCATTAAAAGTTAATCCCCGGCTGCAGGCTATTAGAAAGCAACTAACCGCGCTCTACTCACCCTACCCAGGTCTACCGGTGAGTCTCGCCGCTGCTCCCGGCCTGTGGCATTGGCCGCGACGCTGACGTTCCGTCGACAGCGCGGCAGCCGATCAGTGAGCTCAGCGGCTCTGAGCGGGGCGTTCTGTCTACAAGACCTTTTTAAGGAGCCAGCAAAAAAGTGAAGAGAAAAGAAAGCACAAAAGCACCTTGTCTTACTAAGCACTGGAAAGGGCAGCCGGCAACCGGACGTCAAAGTGGAAAAGCAGCAAGTGAGAGGCCTGTCTCTGCCTACGGCCACACCACCCTGAACACGCCTGATCTCGTCTGATCTCGGAAGCTAAGCAGGGTCGGGCCTGGTTAGTACTTGGATGGGAGACCGCCTGGGAATACCAGGTGCTGTAGGCTTTTGCCTTTTCTTACTTGCACCAGCAGGGGTCACTCTCCTCTATGCCTTTTTTCCATTCCTTTTTTCACAAGCGCACACATGCTCCTTTCTTCTTTTCATTTGCTTTCTCTCTTGCGCTATTTAATCCTTGCAAAATACCAGCATCCTTCTCATCACCGTGGGCCTCCAGCATTGTTGCTTATTTACTTTTAATACTAGGCTTCTTTTCACCAGGACCAGCGACTCCCGCATGACTGGAGGCAACCACCGGTAACCTGGAGGCCAGTTTACAGCACAACCCAAGCAAAACACCTTTGCAGGCCACACGACCCCCCCGAAGAGCAGCTCAAATTCACTCGCAACCATCTCACCCTCTTCCTTCATTCACTCCTGGGCGTTTCGCTCCACCCCAAGTTGCGGGTCCAGCTTGCTCTTTCTGTCACATCCCCGCGATGAACGGTTTAGCCTGCAGGATACCCTGCGCCGAGCCATTTTTAAACACATCTGATGCGGCAGGTGTTTCATTGCTCAACAAACAACACCTATAGGGACGGCACAGCCTATGCATCGGTCCTTCGGAGACCGCCCCAGAACGGCCAGAGCTCTCATCCCCACGCGAGCCTGAGGAAGGCTGGCCGGGCGATGGGCCAAGCAGCGTCTACTGGCCATACCACCTTGGATACGTCCGATCTCGGAAGCAAAGCAGAGATGGGTTCGGAAATACTTGGTTGGGACACCTCCTGAGAACACCAGGTATTGTAGACAATTTTGATGACGTTTTGCCATCTTGCCCAGCTCGGCTAGCATTGAGTGGCGCCTTGCTGGACACCGACCTTACGTAAAGTAGAGGCTGGAAGTCCCAAGCATCCCAAGCCCCCCAAGACCTCTAAGATAAGGACGCAACCCCGCCGCCTCTACCAGGCCTCACACCGAGCTCCTTGCCACGGCTAGGAGTGCTTATTGACCCCGCAGCCGGCCGTATGCAAATGATGGCGTTAAAAGCATCTCGCGCTGTGAAGGGGCCAGGCTTTCAGCAGCTGCCCAGGGGATGGTTTTAGAGGGCGACCGCCTAACGAGGGCCAGCAGAAGTAACGTCTTCTTCTTCAAAGAATCTTGTGTAACTAACCCAATCAGACAGCTGCCCAGGAGCTAACCTCAGTGCTAGGAAGGAGCGGGAGGGAATTGAGGGGGTGGTTCCTGCTAAGGCCCTGAAATAATAATAAGACAGGCAGGAGAGTCTGACGCATGGTGGCGGAAAAGCTGCAGGTGCAAATAGGGAATGTGGTCTCGTGCGAGCAACTTGTGCATGCTCGCTGTGTGTGAGTGTGCGCTTCCTAGGTACGGCGCGCTGCAGACAGTCAAAAGTGTTGCTCCCTTTCATTAAAAGTTAATCCCCGGCTGCAGGCTATTAGAAAGCAACTAACCGCGCTCTACTCACCCTACCCAGGTCTACCGGTGAGTCTCGCCGCTGCTCCCGGCCTGTGGCATTGGCCGCGACGCTGACGTTCCGTGGACAGCGCGGCAGCCAATCAGTGAGCTCAGCGGCTCTGAGCGGGGCGTTCTGTCTACAAGACCTTTTTAAGGAGCCAGCAAAAAAGTGAAGAGAAAAGAAAGCACAAAAGCACCTTGTCTTACTAAGCACTGGAAAGGGCAGCCGGCAACCGGACGTCAAAGTGGAAAAGTAGCAAGTGAGAGGCCTGTCTCTGCCTACGGCCACACCACCCTGAACACGCCCAATCTCGTCTGATCTTGGAAGCTAAGCAGGGTCGGGCCTGGTTAGTACTTGGATGGGAGACCGCCTGGGAATACCAGGTGCTGTAGGCTTTTGCTTTTTCTTACTTCCACCAGCAGGGGTCACTCTCCTCTATGCCTTTTTTCCATTCCTTTTTTCACAAGCGCACACATGCTCCTTTCTTCTTTTCATTTGCTTTCTCTCTTGCGCTATTTAATCCTTGCAAAATACCAGCATCCTTCTCATCACCGTGGGCCTCCAGCATTGTTGCTTATTTACTTTTAATACTAGGCTTCTTTTCACCAGGACCAGCGACTCCCGCATGACTGGAGGCAACCACCGCTGACCTGGAGGCAACCACCGGTAACCTGGAAGCCAGTTTACAGCACAACCCAAGCAAAACACCTTTGCAGGCCACACGACCCCCCCGAAGAGCAGCTCAAATTCACTCGCAACCATCTCACCCTCTTCCTTCATTCACTCCTGGGCGTTTCGCTCCACCCCAAGTTGCGGGTCCAGCTTGCTCTTTCTGTCACATCCCCGCGATGAACGGTTTAGCCTGCAGGAGACCCTGCGCCGAGCCATTTTTAAACACATCTGATGCGGCAGGTGTTTCATTGCTCAACAAACAACACCTATAGGGACGGCACAGCCTATGCATCGGTCCTTCGGAGACCGCCCCAGAACGGCCAGAGTTCTCGTCCCCACGCGAGCCTGAGGAAGGCTGGCCGGGCGATGGGCCAAGCAGCGTCTACTGGCCATACCACCTTGGATACGTCCGATCTCGGAAGCAAAGCAGAGATGGGTTCGGAAATACTTGGTTGGGACACCTCCTGAGAACACCAGGTATTGTAGACAATTTTGATGACGTTTTGCCATCTTGCCCAGCTCGGCTAACATTGAGTGGCGCCTTGCTGGACACCGACCTTACGTAAAGTAGAGGCTGGAAGTCCCAAGCCTCCCAAGCCCCCCAAGACCTCTAAGATAAGGACGCAACCCCGCCGCCTCTACCAGGCCTCACACCGAGCTCCTTGCCACGGCTAGGAGTGCTTATTGACCCCGCAGCCGGCCGTATGCAAATGATGGCGTTAAAAGCATCTCGCGCTGTGAAGGGGCCAGGCTTTCAGCAGCTGCCCAGGGGATGGTTTTAGAGGGCGACCGCCTAACGAGGGCCAGCAGAAGTAACGTCTTCTTCTTCAAAGAAGCTTGTGTAACTAACCCAATCAGACAGCTGCCCAGGAGCTAACCTCAGTGCTAGGAAGGAGCGGGAGGGAATTGAGGGGGTGGTTCCTGCTAAGGCCCTGAAATAATAATAAGAGAGGCAGGAGAGTCTGACGCATGGTGGCGGAAAAGCTGCAGGTGCAAATAGGGAATGTGGTCTCGTGCGAGCAACTTGTGCATGCTCGCTGTGTGTGAGTGTGCGCTTCCTAGGTACGGCGCGCTGCAGACAGTCAAAAGGGTTGCTCCCTTTCATTAAAAGTTAATCCCCGGCTGCAGGCTATTAGAAAGCAACTAACCGCGCTCTACTCACCCTACCCAGGTCTACCGGTGAGTCTCGCCGCTGCTCCCGGCCTGTGGCATTGGCCGCGACGCTGACGTTCCGTCGACAGCGCGGCAGCCGATCAGTGAGCTCAGCGGCTCTGAGCGGGGCGTTCTGTCTACAAGACCTTTTTAAGGAGCCAGCAAAAAAGTGAAGAGAAAGGAAAGCATGAAAGCACCTTGTCTTACTAAGCACTGGAAAGGGCAGCCGGCAACCGGACGTCAAAGTGGAAAAGCAGCAAGTGAGAGGCCTGTCTCTGCCTACGGCCACACCACCCTGAACACGCCCGATCTTGTCTGATCTTGGAAGCTAAGCAGGGTCGGGCCTGGTTAGTACTTGGATGGGAGACCGCCTGGGAATACCAGGTGCCGTAGGCTTTTGCTTTTTCTTACTTCCACCAGCAGGGGTCACTCTCCTCTATGCCTTTTTTCCATTCCTTTTTTCACAAGCGCACACATGCTCCTTTCTTCTTTTCATTTGCTTTCTCTCTTGCGCTATTTAATCCTTGCAAAATACCAGCATCCTTCTCATCACCGTGGGCCTCCAGCATTGTTGCTTATTTACTTTTAATACTAGGCTTCTTTTCACCAGGACCAGCGACTCCCGCATGACTGGAGGCAACCACCGCTGACCTGGAGGCAACCACCGGTAACCTGGAGGCCAGTTTACAGCACAACCCAAGCAAAACACCTTTGCAGGCCACACAACCCCCCCGAAGAGCAGCTCAAATTCACTCGCAACCATCTCACCCTCTTCCTTCATTCACTCCTGGGCGTTTCGCTCCACCCCAAGTTGCGGGTCCAGCTTGCTCTTTCTGTCACATCCCCGCGATGAACGGTTTAGCCTGCAGGAGACCCTGCGCCGAGCCATTTTTAAACACATCTGATGCGGCAGGTGTTTCATTGCTCAACAAACAACACCTATAGGGACGGCACAGCCTATGCATCGGTCCTTTGGAGACCGCCCCAGAACGGCCAGAGTTCTCGTCCCCACGCGAGCCTGAGGAAGGCTGGCCGGGCGATGGGCCAAGCAGCGTCTACTGGCCATACCACCTTGGATACGTCCGATCTTGGAAGCAAAGCAGAGATGGGTTCGGAAATACTTGGTTGGGACACCTCCTGAGAACACCAGGTATTGTAGACAATTTTGATGACGTTTTGCCATCTTGCCCAGCTCGGCTAGCATTGAGTGGCGCCTTGCTGGACACCGACCTTACGTAAAGTAGAGGCTGGAAGTCCCAAGCCTCCCAAGCCCCCCAAGACCTCTAAGATAAGGACGCAACCCCGCCGCCTCTACCAGGCCTCACACCGAGCTCCTTGCCACGGCTAGGAGTGCTTATTGATCCCGCAGCCGGCCGTATGCAAATGATGGCGTTAAAAGCATCTCGCGCTGTGAAGGGGCCAGGCTTTCAGCAGCTGCCCAGGGGATGGTTTTAGAGGGCGACCGCCTAACGAGGGCCAGCAGAAGTAACGTCTTCTTCTTCAAAGAAGCTTGTGTAACTAACCCAATCAGACAGCTGCCCAGGAGCTAACCTCAGTGCTAGGAAGGAGCGGGAGGGAATTGAGGGGGTGGTTCCTGCTAAGGCCCTGAAATAATAATAAGAGAGGCAGGAGAGTCTGACGCATGGTGGCGGAAAAGCTGCAGGTGCAAATAGGGAATGTGGTCTCGTGCGAGCAACTTGTGCATGCTCGCTGTGTGTGAGTGTGCGCTTCCTAGGTACGGCGCGCTGCAGACAGTCAAAAGGGTTGCTCCCTTTCATTAAAAGTTAATCCCCGGCTGCAGGCTATTAGAAAGCAACTAACCGCGCTCTACTCACCCTACCCAGGTCTACCGGTGAGTCTTGCCGCTGCTCCCGGCCTGTGGCATTGGCCGCGACGCTGACGTTCCGTCGACAGCGCGGCAGCCGATCAGTGAGCTCAGCGGCTCTGAGCGGGGCGTTCTGTCTACAAGACCTTTTTAAGGAGCCAGCAAAAAAGTGAAGAGAAAGGAAAGCATAAAAGCACCTTGTCTTACTAAGCACTGGAAAGGGCAGCCGGCAACCGGACGTCAAAGTGGAAAAGCAGCAAGTGAGAGGCCTGTCTCTGCCTACGGCTACACCACCCTGAACACGCCCGATCTCGTCTGATCTTGGAAGCTAAGCAGGGTCAGGCCTGGTTAGTACTTGGATGGGAGACCGCCTGGGAATACCAGGTGCTGTAGGCTTTTGCTTTTTCTTACTTCCACCAGCAGGGGTCACTCTCCTCTATGCCTTTTTTCCATTCCTTTTTTCACAAGCGCACACATGCTCCTTTCTTCTTTTCATTTGCTTTCTCTCTTGCGCTATTTAATCCTTGCAAAATACCAGCATCCTTCTCATCACCGTGGACCTCCAGCATTGTTGCTTATTTACTTTTAATACTAGGCTTCTTTTCACCAGGACCAGCGACTCCCGCATGACTGGAGGCAACCACCGCTGACCTGGAGGCAACCACCGGTAACCTGGAGGCCAGTTTACAGCACAACCCAAGCAAAACACCTTTGCAGGCCACACAACCCCCCCGAAGAGCAGCTCAAATTCACTCGCAACCATCTCACCCTCTTCCTTCATTCACTCCTGGGCGTTTCGCTCCACCCCAAGTTGCGGGTCCAGCTTGCTCTTTCTGTCACATCCCCGCGATGAACGGTTTAGCCTGCAGGAGACCCTGCGCCGAGCCATTTTTAAACACATCTGATGCGGCAGGTGTTTCATTGCTCAACAAACAACACCTATAGGGACGGCACAGCCTATGCATCGGTCCTTCGGAGACCGCCCCAGAACGGCCAGAGTTCTCGTCCCCACGCGAGCCTGAGGAAGGCTGGCCGGGCGATGGGCCAAGCAGCGTCTACTGGCTATACCACCTTGGATACGTCCGATCTCGGAAGCAAAGCAGAGATGGGTTCGGAAATACTCGGTTGGGACACCTCCTGAGAACACCAGGTATTGTAGACAATTATGATGACGTTTTGCCATCTTGCCCAGCTCGGCTAGCATGGAGTGGCGCCTTGCTGGACACCGACCTTACGTAAAGTAGAGGCTGGAAGTCCCAAGCCTCCCAAGCCCCCCAAGACCTCTAAGATAAGGACGCAACCCCGCCGCCTCTACCAGGCCTCACACCGAGCTCCTTGCCACGGCTAGGAGTGCTTATTGACCCCGCAGCCGGCCGTATGCAAATGATGGCGTTAAAAGCATCTCGCGCTGTGAAGGGGCCAGGCTTTCAGCAGCTGCCCAGGGGATGGTTTTAGAGGGCGACCGCCTAACGAGGGCCAGCAGAAGTAACGTCTTCTTCTTCAAAGAAGCTTGTGTAACTAACCCAATCAGACAGCTGCCCAGGAGCTAACCTCAGTGCTAGGAAGGAGCGGGAGGGAATTGAGGGGGTGGTTCCTGCTAAGGCCCTGAAATAATAATAAGACAGGCAGGAGAGTCTGACGCATGGTGGCGGAAAAGCTGCAGGTGCAAATAGGGAATGTGGTCTCGTGCGAGCAACTTGTGCATGCTCGCTGTGTGTGAGTGTGCGCTTCCTAGGTACGGCGCGCTGCAGACAGTCAAAAGGGTTGCTCCCTTTCATTAAAAGTTAATCCCCGGCTGCAGGCTATTAGAAAGCAACTAACCGCGCTCTACTCACCCTACCCAGGTCTACCGGTGAGTCTCGCCGCTGCTCCCGGCCTGTGGCATTGGCCGCGACGCTGACGTTCCGTCGACAGCGCGGCAGCCGATCAGTGAGCTCAGCGGCTCTGAGCGGGGCGTTCTGTCTACAAGACCTTTTTAAGGAGCCAGCAAAAAAGTGAAGAGAAAAGAAAGCACAAAAGCACCTTGTCTTACTAAGCACTGGAAAGGGCAGCCGGCAACCGGACGTCAAAGTGGAAAAGCAGCAAGTGAGAGGCCTGTCTCTGCCTACGGCCACACCACCCTGAACACGCCTGATCTCGTCTGATCTCGGAAGCTAAGCAGGGTCAGGCCTGGTTAGTACTTGGATGGGAGACCACCTGGGAATACCAGGTGCTGTAGGCTTTTGCTTTTTCTTACTTCCACCAGCAGGGGTCACTCTCCTCTATGCCTTTTTTCCATTCCTTTTTTCACAAGCGCACACATGCTCCTTTCTTCTTTTCATTTGCTTTCTCTCTTGCGCTATTTAATCCTTGCAAAATACCAGCATCCTTCTCATCACCGTGGGCCTCCAGCATTGTTGCTTATTTACTTTTAATACTAGGCTTCTTTTCACCAGGACCAGCGACTCCCGCATGACTGGAGGCAACCACCGCTGACCTGGAGGCAACCACCGGTAACCTGGAGGCCAGTTTACAGCACAACCCAAGCAAAACACCTTTGCAGGCCACACAACCCCCCCGAAGAGCAGCTCAAATTCACTCGCAACCATCTCACCCTCTTCCTTCATTCACTCCTGGGCGTTTCGCTCCACCCCAAGTTGCGGGTCCAGCTTGCTCTTTCTGTCACATCCCCGCGATGAACGGTTTAGCCTGCAGGAGACCCTGCGCCGAGCCATTTTTAAACACATCTGATGCGGCAGGTGTTTCATTGCTCAACAAACAACACCTATAGGGACGGCACAGCCTATGCATCGGTCCTTCGGAGACCGCCCCAGAACGGCCAGAGTTCTCGTCCCCACGCGAGCCTGAGGAAGGCTGGCCGGGCGATGGGCCAAGCAGCGTCTACTGGCCATACCACCTTGGATACGTCCGATCTCGGAAGCAAAGCAGAGATGGGTTCGGAAATACTTGGTTGGGACACCTCCTGAGAACACCAGGTATTGTAGACAATTTTGATGACGTTTTGCCATCTTGCCCAGCTCGGCTAGCATGGAGTGGTGCCTTGCTGGACACCGACCTTACGTAAAGTAGAGGCTGGAAGTCCCAAGCCTCCCAAGCCCCCCAAGACCTCTAAGATAAGGACGCAACCCCGCCGCCTCTACCAGGCCTCACACCGAGCTCCTTGCCACGGCTAGGAGTGCTTATTGACCCCGCAGCCGGCCGTATGCAAATGATGGCGTTAAAAGCATCTCGCGCTGTGAAGGGGCCAGGCTTTCAGCAGCTGCCCAGGGGATGGTTTTAGAGGGCGACCGCCTAACGAGGGCCAGCAGAAGTAACGTCTTCTTCTTCAAAGAAGCTTGTGTAACTAACCCAATCAGACAGCTGCCCAGGAGCTAACCTCAGTGCTAGGAAGGAGCGGGAGGGAATTGAGGGGGTGGTTCCTGCTAAGGCCCTGAAATAATAATAAGACAGGCAGGAGAGTCTGACGCATGGTGGCGGAAAAGCTGCAGGTGCAAATAGGGAATGTGGTCTCGTGCGAGCAACTTGTGCATGCTCGCTGTGTGTGAGTGTGCGCTTCCTAGGTACGGCGCGCTGCAGACAGTCAAAAGGGTTGCTCCCTTTCATTAAAAGTTAATCCCTGGCTGCAGGCTATTAGAAAGCAACTAACCGTGCTCTACTCACCCTACCCAGGTCTACCGGTGAGTCTCGCCGCTGCTCCCGGCCTGTGGCATTGGCCGCGACGCTGACGTTCCGTCGACAGCGCGGCAGCCGATCAGTAAGCTCAGCGGCTCTGAGCGGGGCGTTCTGTCTACAAGACCTTTTTAAGGAGCCAGCAAAAAAGTGAAGAGAAAGGAAAGCACAAAAGCACCTTGTCTTACTAAGCACTGGAAAGGGCAGCCGGCAACCGGACGTCAAAGTGGAAAAGCAGCAAGTGAGAGGCCTGTCTCTGCCTACGGCCACACCACTCTGAACACGCCCGATCTCGTCTGATCTCGGAAGCTAAGCAGGGTCAGGCCTGGTTAGTACTTTGATGGGAGACCACCTGGGAATACCAGGTGCTGTAGGCTTTTGCTTTTTCTTACTTCCACCAGCAGGGGTCACTCTCCTCTATGCCTTTTTTCCATTCCTTTTTTCACAAGCGCACACATGCTCCTTTCTTCTTTTCATTTGCTTTCTCTCTTTCGCTATTTAATCCTTGCAAAATACCAGCATCCTTCTCATCACCGTGGGCCTCCAGCATTGTTGCTTATTTACTTTTAATACTAGGCTTCTTTTCACCAGGACCAGCGACTCCCGCATGACTGGAGGCAACCACCGCTGACCTGGAGGCAACCACCGGTAACCTGGAGGCCAGTTTACAGCACAACCCAAGCAAAACACCTTTGCAGGCCACACGACCCCCCCGAAGAGCAGCTCAAATTCACTCGCAACCATCTCACCCTCTTCCTTCATTCACTCCTGGGCGTTTCGCTCCACCCCAAGTTGCGGGTCCAGCTTGCTCTTTCTGTCACATCCCCGCGATGAATGGTTTAGCCTGCAGGAGACCCTGCACCGAGCCATTTTTAAACACATCTGATGCGGCAGGTGTTTCATTGCTCAACAAACAACACCTATAGGGACGGCACAGCCTATGCATCGGTCCTTCGGAGACCGCCCCAGAACGGCCAGAGTTCTCGTCCCCACGCGAGCCTGAGGAAGGCTGGCCGGGCGATGGGCCAAGCAGCGTCTACTGGCCATACCACCTTGGATACGTCCGATCTCGGAAGCAAAGCAGAGATGGGTTCGGAAATACTTGGTTGGGACACCTCCTGAGAACACCAGGTATTGTAGACAATTTTGATGACGTTTTGCCATCTTGCCCAGCTCGGCTAGCATTGAGTGGCGCCTTGCTGGACACCGACCTTACGTAAAGTAGAGGCTGGAAGTCCCAAGCCTCCCAAGCCCCCCAAGACCTCTAAGAGACTCAGAAAGAGAATAGGAGGGATCCAATGGCTGGATGTCCTTAAGGACAAAAATGTCCAGGAAGGATGGGAAATTTTTAAAAATGAGATTCTCAAAGCACAATCGTTAACAATCCCGAAAAGTAGGAAGAATGGGAAGCATTTAAGGAAACCAGGATGGATGAACACAGAACTTAAACACATGCTAAAAAGAAAGAAAGAAATGTTTATTAAATGGAAAGAGGGAGGCATATCTAAAGAAGATTATAATGCAGTCTGCAGATCCTGCAGGGCACGTATCAGGTTAGCTAAAGCTGACAATGAATTAAGGCTTGCAAGAGATGTCAAAAGCAATAAAAAAGGATTTTGGGGGTATGTCAAAAGTAAAAGAAAAGTCAAAGATGCTATAGGATTTTTACAGGATGAAAATGGAGAAATGGTAAGAGAGGATGTTGAGAAGGCCGAACTTTTTAATTCCTATTTTGCATCTGTTTTCCCTCAGAAAGAAAATGTAACATCAACTGATCTTCACTGTCCTTTTAAAGGAATAGAGGAATCCAAGTTATCTGTAAACAGAAAGCTTGTGAGGGAATATTTAGCTAACATAAATGAGTTCAAGTCTCCAGGTCCAGATGAATTACACCCCAGAGTACTGAAGGAGATCGTAGAAGAAATTTTAGAACCACTCTCCATAATCTTTGAAAATTCTTGGAGAACAGGAGAAGTCCCAGAAGACTGGAGAAGAGCAAATGTTGTTCCTATCTTCAAAAAGGGGAAGAAGGTGGACCCAGGGAACTATAGGCCGGTGAGTCTGACTTCTATACCAGGAAAGATCTTTGAACAAATTATTAAACAACATGTATGTAAGTACATGGATAAGAATGAAGTGATTAACCAGAGTCAGCATGGGTTTGTAACTAACAAGTCATGTCAGACTAACTTAATTTCCTTCTATGACAGAATCACTGACTGGGTGGATCAGGGAAATGCTGTAGATATAGTATATCTTGACTTCAGCAAAGCATTTGACAAAGTATCTCACACCATCCTTATTGAAAAAATGACCAAGTATGCAATGGACCAGGCAACTGTTAGGTGGATTCATAACTGGCTTAGTGATCGGACTCAAAGGGTGGTTGTAAATGGCTTCACATCCAGCTGGATGAATGTCTCAAGTGGGGTACCACAGGGCTCCGTCCTGGGACCTGTATTGTTCAACATCTTTATCAATGATTTAGATGAAGGAATTGAGGGTAAACTGATTAAATTTGCTGATGACACAAAGCTAGGAGGGATAGCTAATACTAGAGAAGAGAGAGAGAGGATTCAAAAAGACCTAAATAAACTGGAGCAGTGGGCAGCAACCAACAGAATGGTTTTTAACAGGGAAAAATGCAAAGTACTACATCTGGGCAATAAAAATGAAAAAAGCATATACAGAATGGGAGGAATAGAGCTAAGCAACAGTACATGTGAAAAAGACTTAGGTATACTAATAGATCATAGACTGAACATGAGTCAACAGTGTGATGCAGCAGCAAAAAAAGGCAAATACAATTCTGGGATGTATTAACAGAAGCATACAGTCTAGATCACGTGAAGTCATTATCGGTCTTTACTCCTCTTTGGTCAGACCTCATCTGGAATACTGTGTACAGTTTTGGGCACCACATTTTAAAAAAGACATAGACAAACTGGAGCAAGTTCAGAGAAGAGCGACCAGAATGGTGACTGGTCTGCAAACCATGTCCTATGAGGAACGGTTGCAGGATTTGGGAATGTTTAGCTTGCAAAAAAGAAGACTGAGAGGAGACTTAATAGCTGTCTACAAATATGTCAAGGGCTGTCACATTGTAGAAGGATCATCTTTATTCTCATTTGCACAACGAAAGACTAGAAGCAATGGGATGAAACTAAATGGGAGGAGACACAGATTAGATATTAGAAAAAACTTTTTGACAGTTAGGGTGATTAATGAGTGGAACAGGCTGCCACGAGAGGTGGTGAGTTCCCCTTCAATGGACGTCTTCAAACAGAGGCTGGACAGACATCTGTCTGAGATGATCTAGTGAAACCTGCTTTGAGCAGGGGGTTGGACCAGATGACCCAGGAGGTCCCTTCCAACTCTACCATTCTATGATTCTATGATTCTATGATAAGGACGCAACCCCGCCGCCTCTACCAGGCCTCACACCGAGCTCCTTGCCACGGCTAGGAGTGCTTATTGATCCCGCAGCCGGCCGTATGCAAATGATGGCGTTAAAAGCATCTCGCGCTGTGAAGGGGCCAGGCTTTCAGCAGCTGCCCAGGGTATGGTTTTAGAGGGCGACCGCCTAACGAGGGCCAGCAGAAGTAACGTCTTCTTCTTCAAAGAAGCTTGTGTAACTAACCCAATCAGACAGCTGCCCAGGAGCTAACCTCAGTGCTAGGAAGGAGCGGGAGGGAATTGAGGGGGTGGTTCCTGCTAAGGCCCTGAAATAATAATAAGAGAGGCAGGAGAGTCTGACGCATGGTGGCGGAAAAGCTGCAGGTGCAAATAGGGAATGTGGTCTCGTGCGAGCAACTTGTGCATGCTCGCTGTGTGTGAGTGTGCGCTTCCTAGGTACGGCGCGCTGCAGACAGTCAAAAGGGTTGCTCCCTTTCATTAAAAGTTAATCCCCGGCTGCAGGCTATTAGAAAGCAACTAACCGCGCTCTACTCACCCTACCCAGGTCTACCGGTGAGTCTCGCCGCTGCTCCCGGCCTGTGGCATTGGCCGCGACGCTGACGTTCCGTCGACAGCGCGGCAGCCGATCAGTGAGCTCAGCGGCTCTGAGCGGGGCGTTCTGTCTACAAGACCTTTTTAAGGAGCCAGCAAAAAAGTGAAGAGAAAGGAAAGCACAAAAGCACCTTGTCTTACTAAGCACTGGAAAGGGCAGCCGGCAACCGGACGTCAAAGTGGAAAAGCAGCAAGCGAGAGACCTGTCTCTGCCTATGGCTGCACCACCCTGAACACGCCTGATCTTGTCTGATTTTGGAAGCTAAGCAGGGTTGGGCCTGGTTAGTACTTGGATGGGAGACCGCCTGGGAATACCAGGTGCTGTAGGCTTTTGCTTTTTCTTACTTCCACAAGCAGGGGTCACTCTCCTCTATGCCTTTTTTCCATTCCTTTTTTCACAAGCGCACACATGCTCCTTTCTTCTTTTCATTTGCTTTCTCTCTTGCGCTATTTAATCCTTGCAAAATACCAGCATCCTTCTCATCACCGTGGGCCTCCAGCATTGTTGCTTATTTACTTTTAATACTAGGCTTCTTTTCACCAGGACCAGCGACTCCCGCATGACTGGAGGCAACCACCGCTGACCTGGAGGCCAGTTTACAGCACAACCCAAGCAAAACACCTTTGCAGGCCACACGACCCCCCCGAAGAGCAGCTCAAATTCACTCGCAACCATCTCACCCTCTTCCTTCATTCACTCCTGGGCGTTTCGCTCCACCCCAAGTTGCGGGTCCAGCTTGCTCTTTCTGTCACATCCCCGCGATGAACGGTTTAGCCTGCAGGAGACCCTGCGCCGAGCCATTTTTAAACACATCTGATGCGGCAGGTGTTTCATTGCTCAACAAACAACACCTATAGGGACGGCACAGCCTATGCATCGGTCCTTCGGAGACCGCCCCAGAACGGCCAGAGTTCTCGTCCCCACGCGAGCCTGAGGAAGGCTGGCCGGGCGATGGGCCAAGCAGCGTCTACTGGCCATACCACCTTGGATACGTCCGATCTCGGAAGCAAAGCAGAGATGGGTTCGGAAATACTTGGTTGGGACACCTCCTGAGAACACCAGGTATTGTAGACAATTTTGATGACGTTTTGCCATCTTGCCCAGCTCGGCTAGCATGGAGTGGCGCCTTGCTGGACACCGACCTTACGTAAAGTAGAGGCTGGAAGTCCCAAGCCTCCCAAGCCCCCCAAGACCTCTAAGATAAGGACGCAACCCCGCCGCCTCTACCTGGCCTCACACCGAGCTCCTTGCCACGGCTAGGAGTGCTTATTGACCCCGCAGCCGGCCGTATGCAAATGATGGCGTTAAAAGCATCTCGCGCTGTGAAGGGGCCAGGCTTTCAGCAGCTGCCCAGGGGATGGTTTTAGAGGGCGACCGCCTAACGAGGGCCAGCAGAAGTAACGTCTTCTTCTTCAAAGAAGCTTGTGTAACTAACCCAATCAGACAGCTGCCCAGGAGCTAACCTCAGTGCTAGGAAGGAGCGGGAGGGAATTGAGGGGGTGGTTCCTGCTAAGGCCCTGAAATAATAATAAGACAGGCAGGAGAGTCTGACGCATGGTGGCGGAAAAGCTGCAGGTGCAAATAGGGAATGTGGTCTCGTGCGAGCAACTTGTGCATGCTCGCTGTGTGTGAGTGTGCGCTTCCTAGGTACGGCGCGCTGCAGACAGTCAAAAGGGTTGCTCCCTTTCATTAAAAGTTAATCCCCGGCTGCAGGCTATTAGAAAGCAACTAACCGCGCTCTACTCACCCTACCCAGGTCTACCGGTGAGTCTCGCCGCTGCTCCCGGCCTGTGGCATTGGCCGCGACGCTGACGTTCCGTCGACAGCGCGGCAGCCGATCAGTGAGCTCAGCGGCTTTGAGCGGGGCGTTCTGTCTACAAGAGCTTTTTAAGGAGCCAGCAAAAAAGTGAAGAGTAAGGAAAGCACAAAAGCACCTTGTCTTACTAAGCACTGGAAAGGGCAGCCGGCAACCGGACGTCAAAGTAGAAAAGCAGCAAGTGAGAGGCCTGTCTCTGCTTACGTCCACACCACCCTGAACACGCCCGATCTCGGAAGCTAAGCAGGGTCAGGCCTGGTTAGTACTTGGATGGGAGACCGCCTGGGAATACCAGGTGCTGTAGGCTTTTGCTTTTTCTTACTTCCACCAGCAGGGGTCACTCTCCTCGATGCCTTTTTTCCATTCCTTTTTTCACAAGCGCACACATGCTCCTTTCTTCTTTTCATTTGCTTTCTCTCTTGCGCTATTTAATCCTTGCAAAATACCAGCATGCTTCTCATCACCGTGGACCTCCAGCATTGTTGCTTATTTACTTTTAATACTAGGCTTCTTTTCACCAGGACCAGCGACTCCCGGCTGACTGGAGGCAACCACCGCTGACCTGGAGGCAACCACCGGTAACCTGGAGGCCAGTTTACAGCACAACCCAAGCAAAACACCTTTGCAGGCCACACGACCCCCCCCGAAGAGCAGCTCAAATTCACTCGCAACCATCTCACCCTCTTCCTTCATTCACTCCTGGGCGTTTCGCTCCACCCCTAGTTGCGGGTCCAGCTTGCTCTTTCTGTCACATCCCCGCGATGAACGGTTTAGCCTGCAGGAGACCCTGCGCCGAGCCATTTTTAAACACATCTGATGCGGCAGGTGTTTCATTGCTCAACAAACAACACCTATAGGGACGGCACAGCCTATGCATCGGTCCTTCGGAGACCGCCCTAGAACGGCCAGATTTCTCGTCCCCACGCGAGCCTGAGGAAGGCTGGCCGGGCGATGGGCCAAGCAGCATCTACTGGCCATACCACCTTGGATACGTCCGATCTCGGAAGCAAAGCAGAGATGGGTTCGGAAATACTTGGTTGGGACACCTCCTGAGAACACCAGGTATTGTAGACAATTTTGATGACGTTTTGCCATCTTGCCCAGTTCGGCTAGCATGGAGTGGCGCCTTGCTGGACACCGACCTTACGTAAAGTAGAGGCTGGAAGTCCCAAGCCTCCCAAGCCCCCCAAGACCTCTAAGATAAGGACGCAACCCCGCCGCCTCTACCAGGCCTCACACCGAGCTCCTTGCCACGGCTAGGAGTGCTTATTGACCCCGCAGCCGGCCGTATGCAAATGATGGCGTTAAAAGCATCTCGCGCTGTGAAGGGGCCAGGCTTTCAGCAGCTGCCCAGGGGATGGTTTTAGAGGGCGACCGCCTAACGAGGGCCAGCAGAAGTAACGTCTTCTTCTTCAAAGAAGCTTGTGTAACTAACCCAATCAGACAGCTGCCCAGGAGCTAACCTCAGTGCTAGGAAGGAGCGGGAGGGAATTGAGGGGGTGGTTCCTGCTAAGGCCCTGAAATAATAATAAGACAGGCAGGAGAGTCTGACGCATGGTGGCGGAAAAGCTGCAGGTGCAAATAGGGAATGTGATCTCGTGCGAGCAACTTGTGCATGCTCGCTGTGTGTGAGTGTGCGCTTCCTAGGTACGGCGCGCTGCAGACAGTCAAAAGGGTTGCTCCCTTTCATTAAAAGTTAATCTAGAAAGCAACTAACCGCGCTCTACTCACCCTACCCAGGTCTACCGGTGAGTCTCGCCGCTGCTCCCGGCCTGTGGCATTGGCCGCGACGCTTACGTTCCGTCGACAGCGCGGCAGCTGATCAGTGAGCTCAGCGGCTCTGAGCGGGGCGTTCTGTCTACAAGACCTTTTTAAGGAGCCAGCAAAAAAGTGAAGAGAAAGGAAAGCACAAAAGCACCTTGTCTTACTAAGCACTGGAAAGGGCAGCCGGCAACCGGACGTCAAAGTAGAAAAGCAGCAAGTGAGAGGCTCGTCTCTGCCTATGGCCACACCACCCTGAACACGCCTGATCTCTTCTGATCTTGGAAGCTAAGCAGGGGCAGGCCTGGTTAGTACTTGGATGGGAGACCGCCTGGGAATTCCAGGTGCTGTAGGCTTCTGCTTTTTCTTACTTCCACAAGCAGGGGTCACTCTCCTCTATGCCTTTTTTCCATTCCTTTTTTCACAAGCGCACACATGCTCCTTTCTTCTTTTCATTTGCTTTCTCTCTTTCGCTATTTAATCCTTGCAAAATACCAGCATCCTTCTCATCACCGTGGGCCTCCAGCATTGTTGCTTATTTACTTTTAATACTAGGCTTCTTTTCACCAGGACCAGCGACTCCCGGCTGATTGGAGGCATCCACCGCTGACCTGGAGGCAACCACCGGTAACCTGGAGGCCAGTTTACAGCACAACCCAAGCAAAACACCTTTGGAGGCCACACGACCCCCCCGAAGATCAGCTCAAATTCACTCGCAACCATCTCACCCTCTTCCTTCATTCACTCCTGGGCGTTTCGCCCCACCCCTAGTTGCGGGTCCAGCTTGCTCTTTCTGTCACATCCCCGCGATGAACGGTTTAGCCTGCAGGAGACCCTGCGCCGAGCCATTTTTAAACACATCTGATGCGGCAGGTGTTTCATTGCTCAACAAACAACACCTATAGGGACGGCACAGCCTATGCATCGGTCCTTCGGAGACCGCCCCCACGCGAGCCTGAGGAAGGCTGGCCGGGCGATGGGCCAAGCAGCGTCTACTGACCATACCACCTTGGATATGTCTGATCTCGGAAGCAAAGCAGAGATGGGTTCGGAAATACTTGGTTGGGACACCTCCTGAGAACACCAGGTATTGTAGACAATTTTGATGACGTTTTGCCATCTTGCCCAGCTCGGCTAGCATGGAGTGGCGCCTTGCTGGACACCGACCTTACGTAAAGTAGAGGCTGGAAGTCCCAAGCCTCCCAAGCCCCCCAAGACCTCTAAGATAAGGACGCAACCCCGCCGCCTCTACCAGGCCTCACACCGAGCTCCTTCCCACGGCTAGGAGTGCTTATTGACCCCGCAGCCGGCCGTATGCAAATGATGGCGTTAAAAGCATCTCGCGCTGTGAAGGGGCCAGGCATTCAGCAGCTGCCCAGGGGATGGTTTTAGAGGGCGACCGCCTAACGAGGGCCAGCAGAAGTAACGTCTTCTTCTTCAAAGAAGCTTGTGTAACTAACCCAATCAGACAGCTGCCCAGGAGCTAACCTCAGTGCTAGGAAGGAGCGGGAGGGAATTGAGGGGGTGGTTCCTGCTAAGGCCCTGAAATAATAATAAGACAGGCAGGAGAGTCTGACGCATGGTGGCGGAAAAGCTGCAGGTGCAAATAGGGAATGTGGTCTCGTGCGAGCAACTTGTGCATGCTCGCTGTGTCTGAGTGTGCGCATCCTAGGTACGGCGCGCTGCAGACAGTCAAAAGGGTTGCTCCCTTTCATTAAAAGTTAATCCCCGGCTGCAGGCTATTAGAAAGCAACTAACCGCGCTCTACTCACCCTACCCAGGTCTACCGGTGAGTCTCGCCGCTGCTCCCGGCCTGTGGCATTGGCCGCGACGCTGACGTTCCGTCGACAGCGCGGCAGCCGATCAGTGAGCTCAGCGGCTCTGAGCGGGGCGTTCTGTCTACAAGACCTTTTTAAGGAGCCAGCAAAAAAGTGAAGAGAAAGGAAAGCACAAAAGCACCTTGTCTTACTAAGCACTGGAAAGGGCAGCCGGCAACTGGACGTCAAAGTAGAAAAGCAGCAAGTGAGAGGCCTGTCTCTGCCTACGGCCACACCACCCTGAACACGCCTGATCTCGTCTGATCTCGGAAGCTAAGCAGGGTCAGGCCTGGTTAGTACTTGGATGGGAGACCGCCTGGGAATACTAGGTGCTGTAGGCTTTTGCTTTTTCTTACTTCCACCAGCAGGGGTCACTCTCCTCTATGCCTTTTTTCCATTCCTTTTTTCACAAGCGCACACATGCTCCTTTCTTCTTTTCATTTGCTTTCTCTCTTGCGCTATTTAATCCTTGCAAAATACCAGCATCCTTCTCATCACCGTGGGCCTCCAGCATTGTTGCTTATTTACTTTTAATACTAGGCTTCTTTTCGCCAGGACCAGCGACTCCCGGCTGACTGGAGGCAACCACCGGTAACCTGGAGGCAACCACCGGTAACCTGGAGGCCAGTTTACAGCACAACCCAAGCAAAACACCTTTGCAGGCCACACGACCCCCCCCGAAGAGCAGCTCAAATTCACTCGCAACCATCTCACCCTCTTCCTTCATTCACTCCCGGGCGTTTCGCTCCACCCCAAGTTGCGGGTCCAGCTTGCTCTTTCTGTCACATCCCCGCGATGAACGGTTTAGCCTGCAGGAGACCCTGCGCCGAGCCATTTTTAAACACATCTGATGCGGCAGGTGTTTCATTGCTCAACAAACAACACCTATAGGGACGGCACAGCCTATGCATCGGTCCTTCGGAGACCGCCCCAGAACGGCCGAGTTCTCGTCCCCACGCGAGCCTGAGGAAGGCTGGCCGGGCGATGGGCCAAGCAGCGTCTACTGGCCATACCACCTTGGATACGTCCGATCTCGGAAGCAAAGCAGAGATGGGTTCGGAAATACTTGGTTGGGACACCTCCTGAGAACACCAGGTATTGTAGACAATTTTGATGACGTTTTGCCATCTTGCCCAGCTCGGCTAGCATGGAGTGGCGCCTTGCTGGACACCGACCTTACGTAAAGTAGAGGCTGGAAGTCCCAAGCCTCCCAAGCCCCCCAAGACCTCTAAGATAAGGACGCAACCCCGCCGCCTCTACCAGGCCTCACACCGAGCTCCTTGCCATGGCTAGGAGTGCTTATTGACCCCGCAGCCGGCCGTATGCAAATGATGGCGTTAAAAGCATCTCGCGCTGTGAAGGGGCCAGGCTTTCAGCAGCTGCTCAGGGGATGGTTTTGGAGGGCGACCGCCTAACGAGGGCCAGCAGAAGTAACGTCTTCTTCTTCAAAGAAGCTTGTGTAACTAACCCAATCAGACAGCTGCCCAGGAGCTAACCTCAGTGCTAGGAAGGAGCGGGAGGGAATTGAGGGGGTGGTTCCTGCTAAGGCCCTGAAATAATAATAAGACAGGCAGGAGAGTCTGACGCATGGTGGCGGAAAAGCTGCAGGTGCAAATAGGGAATGTGGTCTCGTGCGAGCAACTTGTGCATGCTCGCTGTGTCTGAGTGTGCGCATCCTAGGTACGGCGCGCTGCAGACAGTCAAAAGGGTTGCTCCCTTTCATTAAAAGTTAATCCCCGGCTGCAGGCTATTAGAAAGCAACTAACCGCGCTCTACTCACCCTACCCAGGTCTACCGGTGAGTCTCGCCGCTGCTCCCGGCCTGTGGCATTGGCCGCGACGCTGACGTTCCGTCGACAGCGCGGCAGCCGATCAGTGAGCTCAGCGGCTCTGAGCGGGGCGTTCTGTCTACAAGACCTTTTTAAGGAGCCAGCAAAAAAGTGAAGAGAAAGGAAAGCACAAAAGCACCTTGTCTTACTAAGCACTGGAAAGGGCAGCCGGCAACTGGACGTCAAAGTAGAAAAGCAGCAAGTGAGAGGCCTGTCTCTGCCTACGGCCACACCACCCTGAACACGCCTGATCTCGTCTGATCTCGGAAGCTAAGCAGGGTCAGGCCTGGTTAGTACTTGGATGGGAGACCGCCTGGGAATACTAGGTGCTGTAGGCTTTTGCTTTTTCTTACTTCCACCAGCAGGGGTCACTCTCCTCTATGCCTTTTTTCCATTCCTTTTTTCACAAGCGCACACATGCTCCTTTCTTCTTTTCATTTGCTTTCTCTCTTGCGCTATTTAATCCTTGCAAAATACCAGCATCCTTCTCATCACCGTGGGCCTCCAGCATTGTTGCTTATTTACTTTTAATACTACGCTTCTTTTCGCCAGGACCAGCGACTCCCGGCTGACTGGAGGCAACCACCGGTAACCTGGAGGCAACCACCGGTAACCTGGAGGCCAGTTTACAGCACAACCCAAGCAAAACACCTTTGCAGGCCACACGACCCCCCCCGAAGAGCAGCTCAAATTCACTCGCAACCATCTCACCCTCTTCCTTCATTCACTCCCGGGCGTTTCGCTCCACCCCAAGTTGCGGGTCCAGCTTGCTCTTTCTGTCACATCCCCGCGATGAACGGTTTAGCCTGCAGGAGACCCTGCGCCGAGCCATTTTTAAACACATCTGATGCGGCAGGTGTTTCATTGCTCAACAAACAACACCTATAGGGACGGCACAGCCTATGCATCGGTCCTTCGGAGACCGCCCCAGAACGGCCGAGTTCTCGTCCCCACGCGAGCCTGAGGAAGGCTGGCCGGGCGATGGGCCAAGCAGCGTCTACTGGCCATACCACCTTGGATACGTCCGATCTCGGAAGCAAAGCAGAGATGGGTTCGGAAATACTTGGTTGGGACACCTCCTGAGAACACCAGGTATTGTAGACAATTTTGATGACGTTTTGCCATCTTGCCCAGCTCGGCTAGCATGGAGTGGCGCCTTGCTGGACACCGACCTTACGTAAAGTAGAGGCTGGAAGTCCCAAGCCTCCCAAGCCCCCCAAGACCTCTAAGATAAGGACGCAACCCCGCCGCCTCTACCAGGCCTCACACCGAGCTCCTTGCCATGGCTAGGAGTGCTTATTGACCCCGCAGCCGGCCGTATGCAAATGATGGCGTTAAAAGCATCTCGCGCTGTGAAGGGGCCAGGCTTTCAGCAGCTGCTCAGGGGATGGTTTTGGAGGGCGACCGCCTAACGAGGGCCAGCAGAAGTAACGTCTTCTTCTTCAAAGAAGCTTGTGTAACTAACCCAATCAGACAGCTGCCCAGGAGCTAACCTCAGTGCTAGGAAGGAGCGGGAGGGAATTGAGGGGGTGGTTCCTGCTAAGGCCCTGAAATAATAATAAGACAGGCAGGAGAGTCTGACGCATGGTGGCGGAAAAGCTGCAGGTGCAAATAGGGAATGTGGTCTCGTGCGAGCAACTTGTGCATGCTCGCTGTGTGTGAGTGTGCGCTTCCTAGGTACGGCGCGCTGCAGACAGTCAAAAGGGTTGCTCCCTTTCATTAAAAGTTAATCCCCGGCTGCAGGCTATTAGAAAGCAACTAACCGCGCTCTACTCACCCTACCCAGGTCTACCGGTGAGTCTCGCCGCTGCTCCCGGCCTGTGGCATTGGCTGCGACGCTGACGTTCCGTCGACAGCGCGGCAGCCGATCAGTGAGCTCAGCGGCTCTGAGCGGGGCGTTCTGTCTACAAGACCTTTTTAAGGAGCCAGCAAAAAAGTGAAGAGAAAGGAAAGCACAAAAGCACCTTGTCTCACTAAGCACTGGAAAGGGCAGCCGGCAGCCGGACGTCAAAGTAGAAAAGCAGCAAGTGAGAGGCCTGTCTCTGCCTACGGCTACACCACCCTGAACACACCCGATCTCGTCTGATCTTGGAATCTAAGCAGGGTTGGGCCTGGTTAGTACTTGGATGGGAGACTGCCTTGGAATACCAGGTGCTGTAGGCTTTTGCTTTTTCTTACTTCCACCAGCAGGGGTCACTCTCCTCTATGCCTTTTTTCCATTCCTTTTTTCACAAGCGCACACATGCTCCTTTCTTCTTTTCATTTGCTTTCTCTCTTGCGCTATTTAATCCTTGCAAAATACCAGCATCCTTCTCATCACCGTGGACCTCCAGCATTGTTGCTTATTTACTTTTAATACTAGGCTTCTTTTCACCAGGACCAGCGACTCCCGCATGACTGGAGGCAACCACCGGTAACCTGGAGGCCAGTTTACAGCACAACCCAAGCAAAACACCTTTGCAGGCCACACGACCCCTCCCGAAGAGCAGCTCAAATTCATTCGCAACCATCTCACCCTCTTCCTTCATTCACTCCTGGGCGTTTCGCTCCACCCCAAGTTGCGGGTCCAGCTTGCTCTTTCTGTCACATCCCCGCGATGAACGGTTTAGCCTGCAGGAGACCCTGCGCCGAGCCATTTTTAAACACATCTGATGCGGCAGGTGTTTCATTGCTCAACAAACAACACCTATAGGGACGGCACAGCCTATGCATCGGTCCTTCGGAGACCGCCCCAGAACGGCCAGAGTTCTCGTCCCCACGCGAGCCTGAGGAAGGCTGGCCGGGCGATGGGCCAAGCAGCGTCTACTGGCCATACCACCTTGGATACGTCCGATCTCGGAAGCAAAGCAGAGATGGGTTCGGAAATACTTGGTTGGGACACCTCCTGAGAACACCAGGTATTGTAGACAATTTTGATGACGTTTTGCCATCTTGCCCAGCTCGGCTAGCATGGAGTGGCGCCTTGCTGGACACCGACCTTACGTAAAGTAGAGGCTGGAAGTCCCAAGCCTCCCAAGCCCCCCAAGACCTCTAAGATAAGGACGCAACCCCGCCGCCTCTACCAGGCCTCACGCCGAGCTCCTTGCCACGGCTAGGAGTGCTTATTGACCCCGCAGCCGGCCGTATGCAAATGATGGCGTTAAAAGCATCTCGCGCTGTGAAGGGGCCAGACTTTCAGCAGCTGCCCAGGGGATGGTTTTAGAGGGCGACCGCCTAACGAGGGCCAGCAGAAGTAACGTCTTCTTCTTCAAAGAAGCTTGTGTAACTAACCCAATCAGACAGCTGCCCAGGAGCTAAACTCAGTGCTAGGAAGGAGCGGGAGGGAATTGAGGGGGTGGTTCCTGCTAAGGCCCTGAAATAATAATAAGACAGGCAGGAGAGTCTGACGCATGGTGGCGGAAAAGCTGCAGGTGCAAATAGGGAATGTGGTCTTGTGCGAGCAACTTGTGCATGCTCGCTGTGTGTGAGTGTGCGCTTCCTAGGTACGGCGCGCTGCAGACAGTCAAAAGGGTTGCTCCCTTTCATTAAAAGTTAATCCCCGGCTGCAGGCTATTAGAAAGCAACTAACCGCGCTCTACTCACCCTACCCAGGTCTACCGGTGAGTCTCGCCGCTGCTCCCGGCCTGTGGCATTGGCCGCGACGCTGACGTTCCGTCGACAGCGCGGCAGCCGATCAGTGAGCTCAGCGGCTGTGAGCGGGGCGTTCTGTCTACAAGACCTTTTTAAGGAGCCAGCAAAAAAGTGAAGAGAAAGGAAAGCACAAAAGCACCTTGACTTACTAAGCACTGGAAAGGGCAGCCGGCAACCGGACGTCAAAGTAGAAAAGAAGCAAGTGAGAGGCCTGTCTTTGCCTTACGGCCACACCACCCTGAACACACCTGATCTTGTCTGATCTCAGAATCTAAGCAGGGTTGGGTCTGGTTAGTACTTGGATGGGAGACTGCCTGGGAATACCAAGTGCTGTAGGCTTTTGCTTTTTCTTACTTCCACCAGCAGGGGTCACTCTCCTCTATGCCTTTTTTCCATTCCTTTTTTCACAAGCGCACACATGCTCCTTTCTTCTTTTCATTTGCTTTCTCTCTTGCGCTATTTAATCCTTGCAAAATACCAGCATCCTTCTCATCACCGTGGACCTCCAGCATTGTTGCTTATTTACTTTTAATACTAGGCTTCTTTTCACCATGACCAGCGACTCCCGCATGACTGGAGGCAACCACCGCTGACCTGGAGGCAACCACCGGTAACCTGGAGGCCAGTTTACAGCACAACCCAAGCAAAACACCTTTGCAGGCCACACGACCCCCCCCCCGAAGAGCAGCTCAAATTCACTCGCAACCATCTCACCCTCTTCCTTCATTCACTCCTGGGCGTTTCGCTCCACCCCAAGTTGTGGGTCCAGCTTGCTCTTTCTGTCACATCCCCGCGATGAATGGTTTAGCCTGCAGGAGACCCTGCGCCGAGCCATTTTTAAACACATCTGATGCGGCAGGTGTTTCATTGCTCAACAAACAACACCTATAGGGACGGCACAGCCTATGCATCGGTCCTTCGGAGACCGCCCCAGAACGGCCAGAGTTCTCGTCCCCACGCAAGCCTGAGGAAGGCTGGCCGGTCGATGGGCCAAGCAGCGTCTACTGGCCATACCACCTTGGATACGTCCGATCTCGGAAGCAAAGCAGAAATGGGTTCGGAAATACTTGGTTGGGACACCTCCTGAGAACACCAGGTATTGTAGACAATTTTGATGACGTTTTGCCATCTTGCGCAGCTCGGCTAGCATGGAGTGGCGCCTTGCTGGACACCGACCTTACGTAAAGTAGAGGATGGAAGTCCCAAGCCTCCCAAGACCCCCAAGACCTCTAAGATAAGGACGCAACCCCGCCGCCTTTACCAGGCCTCACACCGAGCTCCTTGCCACGGCTAGGAGTGCTTATTGACCCCGCAGCCGGCCGTATGCAAATGATGGCGTTAAAAGCATCTCGCGCTGTGAAGGGGCCAGGCTTTCAGCAGCTGCCCAGGGGATGGTTTTAGAGGGCGACCGCCTAACGAGGGCCAGCAGAAGTAACATCTTCTTCTTCAAAGAAGCTTGTGTAACTAACCCAATCAGACAGCTGCCCAGGAGCTAACCTCAGTGCTAGGAAGGAGCGGGAGGGAATTGAGGGGGTGGTTCCTGCTAAGGCCCTGAAATAATAATAAGACAGGCATGAGAGTCTGACGCATGGTGGCGGAAAAGCTGCAGGTGCAAATAGGGAATGTGGTCTCATGCGAGCAACTTGTGCATGCTCGCTGTGTGTGAGTGTGCGCTTCCTAGGTACGGCGCGCTGCAGACAGTCAAAAGGGTTGCTCCCTTTCATTAAAAGTTAATCCCTGGCTGCAGGCTATTAGAAAGCAACTAACCGCGCTCTACTCACCCTACCCAGGTCTACCGGTGAGTCTCGCCGCTGCTCCCGGCCTGTGGCATTGGCCGCGACGCTGACGTTCAGTCGACAGCGCGGCAGCCGATCAGTGAGCTCAGCGGCTCTGAGCGGGGAGTTCTGTCTACAAGACCTTTTTAAGGAGCCAGCAAAAAAGTGAAGAGAAAGGAAAGCACAAAAGCACCTTGTCTCACTAAGCACTGGAAAGGGCAGCCGGCAGTCGGACGTCAAAGTAGAAAAGCAGCAAGTGAGAGGCTTTTCTCTGCCCACGGCCACACCACCCTGAACACACCCGATCTTGTCTGATCTTGGAATCTAAGCAGGGTTGGGCCTGGTTAGTACTTGGATGGGAGACTGCCTGGGAATACCAGGTGCTGTAGGCTTTTGCTTTTTCTTACTTCCACAAGCCGGGGTCACTCTCCTCTATGCCTTTTTTCCATTCCTTTTTTCACAAGCGCACACATGCTCCTTTCTTCTTTTCATTTGCTTTCTCTCTTGCGCTATTTAATCCTTGCAAAATACCAGCATCCTTCTCATCACCGTGGGCCTCCAGCATTGTTGCTTATTTACTTTTAATACTAGGCTTCTTTTCACCAGGACCAGCGACTCCCGCATGACTGGAGGCAACCACCGCTGACCTGGAGGCCAGTTTACAGCACAACCCAAGCAAAACACCTTTGCAGGCCACACGACCCCCCCTGAAGAGCAGCTCAAATTCACTCGCAATCATCTCACCCTCTTCCTTCATTCACTCCTGAGCGTTTCGCTCCACCCCAAGTTGCGGGTCCAGCTTGCTCTTTCTGTCACATCCCCGCGATGAACGGTTTAGCCTGCAGGAGACCCTGCGCCGAGCCATTTTTAAACACATCTGATGCGGCAGGTGTTTCATTGCTCAACAAACAACACCTATAGGGACGGCACAGCCTATGCATCGGTCCTTCGGAGACCGCCCCAGAACGGCCAGAGTTCTCGTCCCCACGCGAGCCTGAGGAAGGCTGGCCGGGCGATGGGCCAAGCAGCGTCTACTGTCCATACCACCTTGGATACGTCCGATCTCGGAAGCAAAGCAGAGATGGGTTCGGAAATACTTGGTTGGGACACCTCCTGAGAACACCAGGTATTGTAGACAATTTTGATGACGTTTTGCCATCTTGCCCAGCTCGGCTAGCATGGAGTGGCGCCTTGCTGGACACCGACCTTACGTAAAGTAGAGGCTGGAAGTCCCAAGCCTCCCAAGCCCCCCAAGACCTCTAAGATAAGGACACAACCCTGACGCCTCTACCAGGCCTCACACCGAGCTCCTTGCCACGGCTAGGAGTGCTTATTGACCCCGCAGCCGGCCGTATGCAAATGATGGCGTTAAAAGCATCTCGCGCTGTGAAGGGGCCAGGCTTTCAGCAGCTGCCCAGGGGATGGTTTTAGAGGGCGACCGCCTAACGAGGGCCAGCAGAAGTAACGTCTTCTTCTTCAAAGAAGCTTGTGTAACTAACCCAATCAGACAGCTGCCCAGGAGCTAACCTCAGTGCTAGGAAGGAGCGGGAGGGAATTGAGGGGGTGGTTCCTGCTAACGCCCTGAAATAATAATAAGACAGGCAGGAGAGTCTGACGCATGGTGGCGGAAAAGCTGCAGGTGCAAATAGGGAATGTGGTCTCGTGCGAGCAACTTGTGCATGCTCGCTGTGTGTGAGTGTGCGCTTCCTAGGTACGGCGCGCTGCAGACAGTCAAAAGGGTTGCTCCCTTTCATTAAAAGTTAATCCCCGGCTGCAGGCTATTAGAAAGCAACTAACCGCGCTCTACTCACCCTACCCAGGTCTACCGGTGAGTCTCGCCGCTGCTCCCGGCCTGTGGCATTGGCCGCGACGCTGACGTTCCGTCGACAGCGCGGCAGCCGATCAGTGAGCTCAGTGGCTCTGAGCGGGGCGTTCTGTCTACAAGACCTTTTTAAGAAGCCAGCAAAAAAGTGAAGAGAAAGGAAAGCACAAAAGCACCTTGTCTCACTAAGCACTGGAAAGGGCAGCCGGCAGCCGGACGTCAAAGTAGAAAAGCAGCAAGTGAGAAGCCTGTCTCTGCCTACGGTCACACCACCCTGACCACACCCGATCTTGTCTGATCTCGGAATCTAAGCAGGGTTGGGCCTTCTTGGTACTTGGATGGGAGACCGCCTGGGAATACCGGGTGCTGTAGGCTTTTGCTTTTTCTTACTTCCACAAGCAGGGGTCACTCTCCTCTATGCCTTTTTTCCATTCCTTTTATCACAAGCGCACACATGCTCCTTTCTTCTTTTCATTTGCTTTCTCTCTTGCGCTATTTAATCCTTGCAAAATACCAGCATCCTTCTCATCACCGTGGGCCTCCAGCATTGTTGCTTATTTACTTTTAATACTAGGCTTCTTTTCACCAGGACCAGCGACTCCCGCATGACTGGAGGCAACCACCGCTGACCTGGAGGCAACCACCGGTAACCTGGAGGCCAGTTTACAGCACAACCCAAGCAAAACACCTTTGCAGGCCACACGACCCCCCCGAAGAGCAGCTCAAATTCACTCGCAACCATCTCACCCTCTTCCTTCATTCACTCCTGGGCGTTTCGCTCCACCCCAAGTTGCGGGTCCAGCTTGCTCTTTCTGTCACATCCCCGCGATGAACGGTTTAGCCTGCAGGAGACCCTGCGCCGAGCCATTTTTAAACACATCTGATGCGGCAGGTGTTTCATTGCTCAACAAACAACACCTATAGGGACGGCACAGCCTATGCATCGGTCCTTCGGAGACCGCCCCAGAACGGCCAGAGTTCTCGTCCCCACGCGAGCCTGAGGAAGGCTGGCCGGGCGATGGGCCAAGCAGCGTCTACTGGCCATACCACCTTGGATACGTCCGATCTCGGAAGCAAAGCAGAGATGGGTTCGGAAATACTTGGTTGGGACACCTCCTGAGAACACCAGGTATTGTAGACAATTTTGATGACGTTTTGCCATCTTGCCCAGCTCGGCTAGCATTGAGTGGCGCCTTGCTGGACACCGACCTTACGTAAAGTAGAGGCTGGAAGTCCCAAGCCTCCCAAGCCCCCCAAGACCTCTAAGATAAGGACGCAACCCCGCCGCCTCTACCAGGCCTCACACCGAGCTCCTTGCCACGGCTAGGAGTGCTTATTGACCCCGCAGCCGGCCGTATGCAAATGATGGCGTTAAAAGCATCTCGCGCTGTGAAGGGGCCAGGCTTTCAGCAGCTGCCCAGGGGATGGTTTTAGAGGGCGACCGCCTAACGAGGGCCAGCAGAAGTAACGTCTTCTTCTTCAAAGAAGCTTGTGTAACTAACCCAATCAGACAGCTGCCCAGGAGCTAACCTCAGTGCTAGGAAGGAGCGGGAGGGAATTGAGGGGGTGGTTCCTGCTAAGGCCCTGAAATAATAATAAGAGAGGCAGGAGAGTCTGACGCATGGTGGCGGAAAGCTGCAGGTGCAAATAGGGAATGTGGTCTCGTGCGAGCAACTTGTGCATGCTCGCTGTGTGTGAGTGTGCGCTTCCTAGGTACGGCGCGCTGCAGACAGTCAAAAGGGTTGCTCCCTTTCATTAAATGTTAATCCCCGGCTGCAGGCTATTAGAAAGCAACTAACCGCGCTCTACTCACCCTACCCAGGTCTACCGGTGAGTCTCGCCGCTGCTCCCGGCCTGTGGCATTGGCCGCGACGCTGACGTTCCGTCGACAGCGCGGCAGCCGATCAGTGAGCTCAGCGGCTGTGAGCGGGGCGTTCTGTCTACAAGACCTTTTTAAGGAGCCAGCAAAAAAGTGAAGAGAAAGGAAAGCACAAAAGCACCTTGTCTTACTAAGCACTGGAAAGGGCAGCCGGCAACCGGACGTCAAAGTAGAAAAGCAGCAAGTGAGAGGCCTGTCTCTGCCTATGGCCACACCACCCTGAAAACACCTGATCTTGTCTGATCTCGGATTATAAGCAGGGTTGGGCCTGGTTAGTACTTGGATGGGAGACTGCCTGGGAATACCAGGTGCTGTAGGCTTTTGCTTTTTCTTACTTCCACAAGCAGGGGTCACTCTCCTCTATGCCTTTTTTCCATTCCTTTTTTCACAAGCGCACACATGCTCCTTTCTTCTTTTCATTTGCTTTCTCTCTTGCGCTATTTAATCCTTGCAAAATACCAGCATCCTTCTCATCACCGTGGGCCTCCAGCATTGTTGCTTATTTACTTTTAATACTAGGCTTCTTTTCACCAGGACCAGCGACTCCCGCATGACTGGAGGCAACCACCGCTGACCTGGAGGCAACCACCGGTAACCTGGAGGCCAGTTTACAGCACAACCCAAGCAAAACACCTTTGCAGGCCACACGACCCCCCCGAAGAGCAGCTCAAATTCACTCGCAACCATCTCACCCTCTTCCTTCATTCACTCCTGGGCGTTTCGCTCCACCCCAAGTTGTGGGTCCAGCTTGCTCTTTCTGTCACATCCCCGCGATGAACGGTTTAGCCTGCAGGAGACCCTGCGCCGAGCCATTTTTAAACACATCTGATGCGGCAGGTGTTTCATTGCTCAACAAACAACACCTATAGGGACGGCACAGCCTATGCATCGGTCCTTCGGAGACCGCCCCAGAACGGCCAGAGTTCTCGTCCCCACGCGAGCCTGAGGAAGGCTGGCCGGTCGATGGGCCAAGCAGCGTCTACTGGCCATACCACCTTGGATACGTCCCATCTCAGAAGCAAAGCAGAGATGGGTTCGGAAATACTTGGTTGGGACACCTACTGAGAACACCAGGTATTGTAGACAATTTTGATGACATTTTGCCATCTTGCCCAGCTCGGCTAGCATGGAGTGGCGCCTTGCTGGACACCGACCTTACGTAAAGTAGAGGCTGGAAGTCCCAAGCCTCCCAAGCCCCCCAAGACCTCTAAGATAAGGACGCAACTCGCCGCCTCTACCAGGCCTCACACCGAGCTCCTTGCCACGGCTAGGAGTGCTTATTGACCCCGCAGCCGGCCGTATGCAAATGATGGCGTTAAAAGCATCTCTCTCGCGCTGTGAAGGGGCCAGACTTTCAGCAGCTGCCCAGGGGATGGTTTTAGAGGGCGACCGCCTAACGAGGGCCA
>NW_027362764.1:691049724-691057224 GCF_046119375.1 Phyllobates terribilis
TTGGACCTGGTTAGCACTTGGATGGGAGACCACCTGGGAATACCAGGTGCTGTAGACTTTTGCTTTTTCTTTCTTCCACAAGCAGGGGTCACTCTCCTCTATGCCTTTTTTCCATTCCTTTTTTCACAAGCGCAAACATGCTCCTTTCTTCTTTTCATTTGCTTTCTCTCTTGCGCTATTTAATCCTTGCAAAATACCAGCATCCTTCTCATCACCGTGGGCCTCCAGCATTGTTGCTTATTTACTTTTAACACTAGGCTTCTTTTCACCAGGACCAGCGACTCCCGCATGACTGGAGGCAACCACCGCTGACCTGGAGGCAACCACCGCTGACCTGGAGGCCAGTTTACAGCACAACCCAAGCAAAACACCTTTGCAGGCCACACGACCCCCCCGAAGAGCAGCTCAAATTCACTCGCAACCATCTCACCCTCTTCCTTCATTCACTCCTGGGCGTTTCGCTCCACCCCAAGTTGTGGGTCCAGCTTGCTCTTTCTGTCACATCCCCGCGATGAACGGTTTAGCCTGCAGGAGACCCTGCGCCGAGCCATTTTTAAACACATCTGATGCGGCAGGTGTTTCATTGCTCAACAAACAACACCTATAGGGACGGCACAGCCTATGCATCGGTCCTTCGGAGACCGCCCCAGAACGGCCAGAGTTCTCGTCCCCACGCGAGCCTGAGGAAGGCTGGCCGGTCGATGGGCCAAGCAGCGTCTACTGGCCATACCACCTTGGATACGTCCCATCTCAGAAGCAAAGCAGAGATGGGTTCGGAAATACTTGGTTGGGACACCTCCTGAGAACACCAGGTATTGTAGACAATTTTGATGACGTTTTGCCATCTTGCCCAGCTCGGCTAGCATGGAGTGGCGCCTTGCTGGACACCGACCTTACGTAAAGTAGAGGCTGGAAGTCCCAAGCCTCCCAAGCCCCCCAAGACCTCTAAGATAAGGACGCAACCCCGCCGCCTCTACCAGGCCTCACACCGAGCTCCTTGCCACGGCTAGGAGTGCTTATTGACCCCGCAGCCGGCCGTATGCAAATGATGGCGTTAAAAGCATCTCGCGCTGTGAAGGGGCCAGGCTTTCAGCAGCTGCCCAGGGGATGGTTTTAGAGGGCGACCGCCTAACGAGGGCCAGCAGAAGTAACGTCTTCTTCTTCAAAGAAGCTTGTGTAAATAACCCAATCAGACAGCTGCCCAGGAGCTAACCTCAGTGCTAGGAAGGAGCGGGAGGGAATTGAGGGGGTGGTTCCTGCTAAGGCCCTGAAATAATAATAAAACAGGCAGGAGAGTCTGACGCATGGTGGCGGAAAAGCTGCAGGTGCAAATAGGGAATGTGGTCTCGTGCGAGCAACTTGTGCATGCTCGCTGTGTGTGAGTGTGCGCATCCTAGGTACGGCGCGCTGCAGACAGTCAAAAGGGTTGCTCCCTTTCATTAAAAGTTAATCCCCGGCTGCAGGCTATTAGAAAGCAACTAACCGCGCTCTACTCACCCTACCCAGGTCTACCGGTGAGTCTCGCCGCTGCTCCCGGCCTGTGGCATTGGCCGCGACGCTGACGTTCCGTCGACAGCGCGGCAGCCGATCAGTGAGCTCAGCGGCTCTGAGCGGGGCGTTCTGTCTACAAGACCTTTTTAAGGAGCCAGCAAAAAAGTGAAGAGAAAGGAAAGCACAAAAGCACCTTGTCTTACTAAGCACTGGAAAGGGCAGCCGGCAACCGGACGTCAAAGTAGAAAAGCAGCAAGTGAGAGGCCTGTCTCTTTCTCCGGCCACACCACCCTGAACACGCCCGGTCTCGTCTGATCTCAGAAACTAAGCAGGGTTGGGCCTGGTTAGTACTTGGATGGGAGACTACCTGGGAATACCAGGTGCTGTAGGCTTTTGCTTTTTCTTACTTCACAAGCAGGGGTCAGTCTCCTCTATGCCTTTTTTCCATTCCTTTTTTCACAAGCGCACACATGCTCCTTTCTTCTTTTCATTTGCTTTCTCTCTTGCGCTATTTAATCCTTGCAAAATAGCAGCATCCTTCTCATCACCGTGGGCCTCCAGCATTGTTGCTTATTTACTTTTAATACTAGGCTTCTTTTCACCAGGACCAGCGACTCTCAGCTGACTGGAGGCAACCACCGCTGACCTGGAGGCAACCACCGGTAACCTGGAGGCCAGTTTACAGCACAACCCAAGCAAAACACCTTTGCAGGCCAAACGACCCCCCCGAAGAGCAGCTCTAATTCACTCGCAATCATCTCACCCTCTTCCTTCATTCACTCCTGGGCGTTTCGCTCCACCCCAAGTTGCGGGTCCAGCTTGCTCTTTCTGTCACATCCCCGCGATGAACGGTTTAGCCTGCAGGAGACCCTGCGCCGAGCCATTTTTAAACACATCTGATGCGGCAGGTGTTTCATTGCTCAACAAACAACACCTATAGGGACGGCACAGCCTATGCATCGGTCCTTCAGAGACCGCCCCAGAACGGCCAGAGTTCTCGTCCCCACGCGATCCTGAGGAAGGCTGGCCGGGCGATGGGCCAAGCAGCGTCTACTGTCCATACCACCTTGGATACATCCGATCTCGGAAGCAAAGCAGAGATGGGTTCGGAAATACTTGGATGGGACACCTCCTGAGAACATCAGGTATTGTAGACAATTTTGATGACGTTTTGCCATCTTGCCCAGCTCGGCTAGCATGGAGTGGCGCCTTGCTGGACACCGACCTTACGTAAAGTAGAGGCTGGAAGTCCCAAGCCTCCCAAGCCCCCCAAGACCTCTAAGATAAGGACGCAACCCCGCCGCCTCTACCAGGCCTCACACCGAGCTCCTTGCCACGGCTAGGAGTGCTTATTGACCCCGCAGCCGGCCGTATGCAAATGATGGCGTTAAAAGCATCTCGCGCTGTGAAGGGGCCAGGCTTTCAGCAGCTGCCCAGGGGATGGTTTTAGAGGGCGACCGCCTAACGAGGGCCAGCAGAAGTAACGTCTTCTTCTTCAAAGAAGCTTGTGTAACTAACCCAATCAGACAGCTGCCCAGGAGCTAACCTCAGTGCTAGGAAGGAGCGGGAGGGAATTGAGGGGGTGGTTCCTGCTAAGGCCCTGAAATAATAATAAGACAGGCAGGAGAGTCTGACGCATGGTGGCGGAAAAGCTGCAGGTGCAAATAGGGAATGTGGTCTCGTGCGAGCAACTTGTGCATGCTCGCTGTGTGTGAGTGTGCGCTTCCTAGGTACGGCGCGCTGCAGACAGTCAAAAGGGTTGCTCCCTTTCATTAAAAGTTAATCCCCGGCTGCAGGCTATTAGAAAGCAGCTAACCGCGCTCTACTCACCCTACCCAGGTCTACCGGTGAGTCTCGCCGCTGCTCCCGGCCTGTGGCATTGGCCGCGACGCTGACGTTCCGTCGACAGCGCGGCAGGCGATCAGTGAGCTCAGTGGCTCTGAGCGGGGCGTTCTGTCTACAAGACCTTTTTAAGGAGCCAGCAAAGAAGTGAAGAGAAAGGAAAGCACAAAAGCACCTTGTCTCACTAAGCACTGGAAAGGGCAGCCGGCAGCCGGACGTCAAAGTAGAAAAGCAGCAAGTGAGAGGCCTGTCTCTGCCTACGGCCACACCACCCTGAACACACCCGATCTCGTCTGATCTTGGAATCTAAGCAGGGTTGGGTCTGCTTAGTACTTGGATGCGAGACCGCCTGGGAATACCAGGTGCTGTAGGCTTTTGCTTTTTCTTACTTCCACAAGCAGGGGTCATTCTCCTCTATGCCTTTTTTCCATTCCTTTTTTCACAAGCGCACACATGCTCCTTTCTTCTTTTCATTTGCTTTCTCTCTTGCGCTATTTAATCCTTGCAAAATACCAGCATCCTTCTCATCACCGTGGGCCTCCAGCATTGTTGCTTATTTACTTTTAATACTAGGCTTCTTTTCACCAGGACCAGCGACTCCCGCATGACTGGAGGCAACCACCGCTGACCTGGAGGCCAGTTTACAGCACAACCCAAGCAAAACACCTTTGCAGGCCACACGACCCCCCCCGAAGAGCAGCTCAAATTCACTCGCAACCATCTCACCCTCTTCCTTCATTCACTCCTGGGCGTTTCGCTCCACCCCAAGTTGCGGGTCCAGCTTGCTCTTTCTGTCACATCCCCGCGATGAACGGTTTAGCCTGCAGGAGACCCTGCGCCGAGCCATTTTTAAACACATCTGATGCGGCAGGTGTTTCATTGCTCAACAAACAACACCTATAGGGACGGCACAGCCTATGCATCGGTCCTTCGGAGACCGCCCCAGAACGGCCAGAGTTCTCGTCCCCACGCGATCCTGAGGAAGGCTGGCCGGTCGATGGGCCAAGCAGCGTCTACTGGCCATACCACCTTGGATACGTCCGATCTCAGAAGCAAAGCAGAGATGGGTTCGGAAATACTTGGTTGGGACACCTCCTGAGAACACCAGGTATTGTAGACAATTTTGATGACGTTTTGCCATCTTGCCCAGCTCGGCTAGCATGGAGTGGCGCCTTGCTGGACACCGACCTTACGTAAAGTAGAGGCTGGAAGTCCCAAGCCTCCCAAGCCCCCCAAGACCTCTAAGATAAGGACGCAACCCCGCCGCCTCTACCAGGCCTCACACCGAGCTCCTTGCCACGGCTAGGAGTGCTTATTGACCCCGCAGCCGGCCGTATGCAAATGATGGCGTTAAAAGCATCTCGCGCTGTGAAGGGGCCAGGCTTTCAGCAGCTGCCCAGGGGATGGTTTTAGAGGGCGACCGCCTAACGAGGGCCAGCAAAAGTAACGTCTTCTTCTTCAAAGAAGCTTGTGTAACTAACCCAATCAGACAGCTGCCCAGGAGCTAACCTCAGTGCTAGGAAGGAGCGGGAGGGAATTGAGGGGGTGGTTCCTGCTAAGGCCCTGAAATAATAATAAGACAGGCAGGAGAGTCTGACGCATGGTGGCGGAAAAGCTGCAGGTGCAAATAGGGAATGTGGTCTCGTGCGAGCAACTTGTGCATGCTCGCTGTGTGTGAGTGTGCGCTTCCTAGGTACGGCGAGCTGCAGACAGTCAAAAGGGTTGCTCCCTTTCATTAAAAGTTAATCCCCGGCTGCAGGCTATTAGAAAGCAACTAACCGCGCTCTACTCACCCTACCCAGGTCTACCGGTGAGTCTCGCCGCTGCTCCCGGCCTGTGGCATTGGCCGCGACGGTGACGTTCCGTCGACAGCGCGGCAGCCGATCAGTGAGCTCAGCGGCTCTGAGCGGGGCGTTCTGTCTACAAGACCTTTTTAAGGAGCCAGCAAAAAAATGAAGAGAAAAGAAAGCACAAAAGCACCTTGTCTTACTAAGCACTGGAAAGGGCAGCCGGCAACCGGACGTCAAAGTGGAAAAGCAGCAAGTGAGAGGCCTGTTTCTGCCTACGGCTACACCACCCTGAACACACCTGATCTTGTCTGATCTTGGAAGCTAAGCAGGGTTGGGCCTGGTTAGTATTTGGATGGGAGACCGCCTGGGAATACCATGTGCTGTATGCTTTTGCTTTTTCTTACTTCCACAAGCAGGGGTCACTCTCCTCTATGCCTTTTTTCCATTCCTTTTTTCACAAGCGCACACATGCTCCTTTCTTCTTTTCATTTGCTTTCTCTCTTGCGCTATTTAATCCTTGCAAAATACCAGCATCCTTCTCATCACCGTGGGCCTCCAGCATTGTTGCTTATTTACTTTTAATACTAGGCTTCTTTTCACCAGGACCAGCGACTCCCGCATGACTGGAGGCAACCACCGCTGACCTGGAGGCAACCACTGGTAACCTGGAGGCCAGTTTACAGCACAACCCAAGCAAAACACCTTTGCAGGCCACACGACCCCCCCCGAAGAGCAGCTCAAATTCACTCGCAACCATCTCACCCTCTTCCTTCATTCACTCCTGGGCGTTTCGCTCCACCCCAAGTTGCGGGTCCAGCTTGCTCTTTCTGTCACATCCCCGCGATGAACGGTTTAGCCTGCAGGAGACCCTGCGCCGAGCCATTTTTAAACACATCTGATGCGGCAGGTGTTTCATTGCTCAACAAACAACACCTATAGGGACGGCACAGCCTATGCATCGGTCCTTCTGAGACCGCCCCAGAACGGCCAGAGTTCTCGTCCCCACGCAAGCCTGAGGAAGGCTGGCCGGGCGATGGGCCAAGCAGCGTCTACTGGCCATACCACCTTGGATACGTCCGATCTCGGAAGCAAAGCAGAGATGGGTTCGGAAATACTTGGTTGGGACACCTCCTGAGAGCACCAGGTATTGTAGACAATTTTGATGACGTTTTGCCATCTTGCCCAGCTCGGCTAGCATGGAGTGGCGCCTTGCTGGACACCGACCTTACGTAAAGTAGAGGCTGGAAGTCCCAAGCCTCCCAAGCCCCCCAAGACCTCTAAGATAAGGACGCAACCCCGCCGCCTCTACCAGGCCTCACACCGAGTTCCTTGCCACGGCTAGGAGTGCTTATTGACCCCGCAGCCGGCCGTATGCAAACGATGGCGTTAAAAGCATCTCGCGCTGTGAAGGGGCCAGGCTTTCAGCAGCTGCCCAGGGGATGGTTTTAGAGGGCGACCGCCTAACGAGGGCCAGCAGAAGTAACGTCTTCTTCTTCAAAGAAGCTTGTGTAACTAACCCAATCAGACAGCTGCCCAGGAGCTAACCTCAGTGCTAGGAAGGAGCGGGAGGGAATTGAGGGGGTGGTTCCTGCTAAGGCCCTGAAATAATAATAAGACAGGCAGGAGAGTCTGACGCATGGTGGCGGAAAAGCTGCAGGTGCAAATAGGGAATGTGGTCTCGTGCGAGCAACTTGTGCATGCTCGCTGTGTGTGAGTGTGCGCTTCCTAGGTACGGCGCGCTGCAGACAGTCAAAAGGGTTGCTCCCTTTCATTAAAAGTTAATCCCCGGCTGCAGGCTATTAGAAAGCAACTAACCGCGCTCTACTCACCCTACCCAGGTCTACCGGTGAGTCTCGCCGCTGCTCCCGGCCTGTGGCATTGGCCGCGACGCTGACGTTCCGTCGACAGCGCGGCAGCCGATCAGTGAGCTCAGCGGCTCTGAGCGGGGCGTTCTGTCTACAAGACCTTTTTAAGGAGCCAGCAAAAAAGTGAAGAGAAAGGAAAGCACAAAAGCACCTTGTCTTACTAAGCACTGGAAAGGGCAGCCGGCAGCCGGACGTCAAAGTAGAAAAGCAGCAAGTGAGAGGCCTCTCTCTGCCTACGGCCACACCACCCTGAACACACCCGATCTCGTCTGATCTCAGAATCTAAGCAGGGTTGGGCCTGCTTAGTACTTGGATGGGAGACCGCCTGGGAATACCAGGTGCTGTAGGCTTTTGCTTTTTCTTACTTCCACAAGCCGGGGTCACTCTCCTCTATGCCTTTTTTCCATTCCTTTTTTCACAAGCGCACACATGCTCCTTTCTTCTTTTCATTTGCTTTCTCTCTTGCGCTATTTAATCCTTGCAAAATACCAGCATCCTTCTCATCACCGTGG